>NC_053436.1:58470946-58770946 GCF_007990345.1 Gossypium hirsutum | reverse complement strand
AACATAGTTAGACAAAAATTAAAATTTTTAATAAAATTTACCTAATCATAACTTGATGGAAAATTTAATTTTTTGTAAAAAATCTCAAATTTTTTTTCAATTTTAGCAATCTCAAAAAATAAGAAAATACCATAAAAATAAGATATTTTGACTCCTGGTTCCCCACTTAAGTGAAACGATGTCCTTATTGTAAAAAAACAAAAGATAGAAGGAACGAAAAGAAGTGAATGGATACTGTACACTAGGTAGGATCCCAAGAAAGGGAGGTGAGTCAAATTTGACTTCTTAAATACCAAACCTTTCCTAGACAGATTCAATCCTAGACATGTACATAACCATTACCACATTCTTATTTTTCAATAATTTTAATAAATAAAGCATAGGTTATCCAATTTTATTAAAAATTCCAACTTAATGTTTATTATGCAAGAAATAAAAATAAAACTAACCTAAAAAGGCAATTGAAACTTAAAATTTCTTAAAAGAAAAGAAAAGTAAATACCCCATTTTATTTATTTGTAGACCCTTCAATATCCAATCCATCTTTTGCTTCATCATTCTTATCCTTACTTGATTCATCTTTTTCCTTCCTCGACATTGGAGTCCATGGCTCAAGTATAAAGTCTAGAAATTCATGCACAAAAAAAAAACGGGTTATAAAATATTTTCTTAAATGCTTCTCTAAACAAATCATCCCATATTTTTGAGTATCTCTAAAAAGCTTGTTGCTGCCATTGCATGCTTTGTAGAATGTCTATTATATTTGACTGTTCATTCTATAGAATGATGCTAAATGAAGGGACTCTATGTGTTAGAGTTACACTTTCTAGTTTAGTAGACTTTGCCAAGTTAGGAATTTCAACTGGTCATACTGATTTTGGTTTTACAGGAGTCTCCTCTTTTTCAACTTCATCAATCGGTTCAGGCTGCTTTTGAAACATAGTATCTTCTGCTACTCTAGCAAGGTCCCAACCAGTAATCATTTTTTAATTATACCTTTCCATCTGTACAACTAGACGGATACGAGCTTCCGAACATAGTATTGTGGTCATAGAAGGGAAATAAGTTGGACCAGAACGTCTCGCAACACAATCTCAAATCCTTCTAAATGATTTTTCCCATGTTAATAGTCTTTACTGTCATAATTTAGTATAACAAAACCACCCATTCCACAGAAATTGTGATACTATGTGAGATAGACATTAGCCTAAAATGTATGGAATAAAACCATACATTCGCTAACAGGGTCAAATTTTCTCTACGACATGACTCATGTATCTCAAGACATTTAGACCTAGGAACTATAAGTTCACTTAAAAGTCATTGTCATCGTAATCAAGTAGGTCATAAAAGTCATTAATTGATTTTGGGTTCAGTGGTACCTTAACCCGTCTGACGAAAACTTCTGTTGGATTAATTGAGGTCAGGTTTGCATAAAATTCTCAAACAAGTCAAGATTCAGGACTAGTCTTTCATCGAAAAAGCACTTCATTTAATGCTTCAGTTATTTTCCAAACATTTTTCATGAAGTCAATGTGATTACTTTCTCCCAAATTAAATCCTTTTTTTCGGAAGCATTTATTGTCTCTTGAAAGTAGATTCATATCTCACCTTTTCTTCTTTGAAATGGAATTTGTTTTGTGATTCATCGATTCAAACAGAGGACTCTGTTCTTTTCCAAGACATGCTAGCAAGACAACCTGGAACTTGAGAGAACCATGACCCACAAAAAATAGCATCCCAAATATTGTTAGAAAATATTTTTAACATAAATTCAATATGCAAGTAAATATTTGATAATAATTTTTGAGTAAGCTTTATTCGCTGATATTAACACATGGTGGTGAAATAGGTTGTGACAAAGGGTGGTCTTTTAAGGAAGAGTTTAAGGATAGTGAGTTAATGAAATAGGGACTAGGGCGTTAAGTGTGTAGTGTGGTATATATACGGCTACATTAAAAGGGTAGAACAAGGGACGTGTGTTGGTCCTAAGGGATGTTATGGGTAGTGGCTTCAAGGTTGAGGGACGAGCGGTTGAAGGAGTAAAAGGGTTGCACTTTAAGTATGGTCCAACAGTTTTGGATGCTAGTAGGTTTGGGTTAGAAGTAGCTGTTGACAGGGGCAAAACCAAAAAGTCTTTTTAGGGGTCCAAAATTAAATTGTAATTTTTACGATAGAAAAAATGCAATTTCATAATTTTAATAGCATCTATCTTTACAATTTTTAAAGGATTAAATCATATTTTTATCATTTTTAAGGGGAAAAGTGCAATTTTACCTTTACTAATTTAAAATTTTAAAACTTTCAAAGGGCCTAAATTAAAAATTTTCCAGTTTATGAGGGGAAGGGCCCCTGCCAACCCCTCTGGTTTTGCCCCTGGCTGTTGAAGGGTCTAAGGGATATTATTGGTGTGTTGGTAGGTGGGTTTGAGGGGAGATGATCAGGGTTGTTTTTAAGCGTTAATGGTTGCAGTTCACGGTAGGGGGAAGGTGTAGCGGTTCAAGGCGTGGTAGCTTATAGTGGCAAAGGGTCTTGCAGGCTAATAATGGTACAGTGGTGGGGGTGGTTGCTAAGGTGATTGATGGTTTTGAGGAGAGGGGAAGAGGTGTAATTCGGGTATAAGGAGCTTGACAAGATGGTGCAATAATGGGTGGCGGTGAAAAAGAGAAGTAAGGATGTTCGATGGTGGAGGGATAAGGATGGTACGAATTTATGGTTTTTAGTAATAGATGTTTAATAGTTTAAATTCAAACTCTTATGGAAAAATATAAAATAAATATTATTAATCCTAGTTCTAAACAAATTTAATAATAATTAATATATAAAAATATATGTTATTATCTTATTTATTAGCTAACTATTTTTATTTTTAGCTGTTTAAAAATATTTACAAGAAACACAGTCATTTATTCTAACACTTAGCTTGCCCATTTGTTTGTAAATGGTAAGCTATGGCAATATTATGTTTCACTCCATGATTGTCGAGCAACCATTTCAGCCATTTGTTCACAAAGTGGGACCCTTCATCACTGATGATAGCCCTTGGGGTTTCAAACCTTATGAACACATGTTTTTGTAAGAATCTCATCACCACCTTGACATCATTTGTTGGACATGCCTTGGCCTCAATCCATTTAGACACGTAGTTCACTGTTGCTAAAATGTACCTATTACCAAAAGGAGGAAAAAAACCAAGAAAGTCAATTAATTCTACCTCAAAAATGTTCGTTTGTGGCATCTCACTTCTCTTAGATATGTAACATCCCAAGATAAGGCCTAAAATTTTGGACCTCGCAAGAAGAGGGTTTGTGATAGCCTTAATTTGACCTTAGTCAGAAAGTGGTTTCGGGACCACAAAACAGAGTCATAAAAATAATTAACTGTTAAATTCTATGTTTATTATATGTGTAAATGCATGTGTGAAAGTTTCATGCTTTGATTTTGTCATTTGTATGTGAAATTTATAAGATAGGACTCATGTGATAAAACTTGAAAGTGTGATAGGTAAATTTTAAAGTGCCAAATAATGCATGAAATGTTGAAATGAGGGATTTGCATGTCAAATGGACCAATTTTGTTAGTGGCCGGCCATAAATGATGGTTGATGTATAATATATGTTTTATTTAAGTATTATAATAAGTAATGGCTTTATTTTTTGAAATAAATTAATTAGTAAAACAATAAAAGATGATAAAAAATAGATGTTCATCTTTCTTTCTTGATTGCCAAATATGGGAAAGAGAAATAGTGAAGAAGAAGCCAAGGCATTCGGCCGTGGTTATCTCTATTTAAAGGTATGTAATGTAATTTTTATTTGTAATTGATTATGAAATTAAATGGATAAATACATAGCATAGTTAACCCATGGTTTAAATTCATGAATGAACAAGTGTCCTTTCGGCAAGTGCTAAATTGGTATTATTTTGATAAGTTTTTGGGAAGATGTTAGTTATATGTTAAGTAGGTTAAATGAGGGTTGAATAAGTAGAATTCATGGTTGAAAAGTATGAATTGAAATTGCCGTATGTGTGTATATACATTTTGGAAAGAAAAATGTTGTTGTTTAGTTGAGTTTTCATTTGATATGTACATTCGGTCAAAAGGGGGGGAAGGAATAAGATGAATTTAAAATGTTGTGGTTTGTTTTTAAAGTTGGTTAAATAGTTGTGGTCATTGCTGAATACATTTGTGTTAGGGGAAAATATGATTAAGTATCGGTTTGATGAGCTAAATATATATGTATATTTGGCTATATAAAATTGATGTGTACTTGAAAATATAATAAGCCTTAAGAGATTGTGTTTGTGTATGTGAACTAGATGTTTTATGGATATTCGGCTAAAAGGGTAAATGGCTAAGTCATAGGAATTGGGGTGATATACATTAGGTCACTAGGGTTATATGTACTTGGTAATGTGAGTTATGTATTAAGTAAGTTATTTCTTCGAAATGTATATTCAGTCATTGTTTAGCATAGGTGAAACCTATGTACAATTTGCTACATTTGATCATGGAATGGAATTTGTATATGAAAGCTAAGTTTGAGTGGTTAGGGCCGAATGTGGTATATGAGATATTAAGGCATGTTATGATTATATATTTGTGTGTATACGTGGTTGTGCATAAAATGAGTAATTGATTAAATTGTGTTAGTCACACATAGGTATATAAAAATATATGCCTTAGGTAAGTACCTTGTGACATAGAGACATTCGGTTATACATATATATTATATAGATAAATTCGTGTAAATAATAGGCATGATATCGAGTCATGGTACATTTTATAAAACTTAACATGTATGGAAGTTATATGATTATCAAATGTGATTATTAAAGAATTAAAGTTGAGTAGGTAATTAAACAAATTCAATTGTTTAATTTTTAAAGCTCAAGAGCAAAGAGGAACTAAATCAGATAAGGGGAAGGAGAAAGCAATCGAGTAGGCTATCCGTAACTGTTCAATTATATGCGAGGTAAGTTTTGAGTAGTTTCTTTTAGCATGAAATTGATGACGCTTTTATAAGAGTATATTACGTGAATTGCAATCTTTGGTTTGTTCTTGATTATAGTTGTATAATAAATAGTGTATGTATACCATTATAGTATAATGGTCACTTTGGGATTAAGCTTGAATGGTGAAATGAATGTGTGGTATTAAGTATAACTCTTGAGCCGAAATGTGAATGATGATGTGCATATTGAGCTTATATCCAAATGTAGTAAATGACTACTAAAGTGATAGGTTGAATGAGATATGTTAAAATATGACTAAGTATGCATGGTATTTGAAATATATCCGGACATGAGGTCCGCAGGCTATATGCTGGGAATATATCCGGACATGAGGTCCGCAGGCTATGTGCTAGAAATATATCCGGACTTGAAGTCCGCAGGCTATGTGCTGGAAATATATCCGGACTTGAAGGCCGCAGGCTACGTGCTGGAATCGTACCCGGGTTAAAGACCCGTGGACTTGTGTTATAAATGTGTTTCGAGTTCTAAGACTTGATAGGACCGAGGCGAGTAAGTTAAGTAAGACTACGATATTGAATGTTCGTGGTAAGCATCGTCGAGTAAGTAATATATATACTTTACATGTTAATGTACATATTATGTGCTCATATATGAATTGATTTCAAAATGATTTATTAGTATCAAAGAACCATGTATATATATAGGTGTGTGGATGAATTCGATATTTGAGGATAAGACAATGACATATTCAGTCACTGTAATTCATTATAGGAAAATATGTGACTAAACGTAATTGTATAAACCATGTAGATAATGGAACATGTGCTAGAAATTTTCTTGTGTATACATAAATACATATTCGGCCAATAGGATTTATAACTAGTGTACTTGTGTATATTCGGCCAAGTGAATTACAATTAGAATACGAATATTGTGATATTTAATGTTCGTTTTATATGATACATTTTGATTGTTTGAAATGCTTAAAACTTACTAAGCATAGTAATGCTTACTTTGTTGCCTTAATTCTCTGTTTTATAGATCTTATTCGTCAGCTACGGTCTCGGGGATCTCAAAGTCGAAGTCGTCCACACTATCTAAGCCTTTTGGTACTTTATTAGTTAAATTTCGATAATGGCATGTATAGGCTTGACTTTTTGTTGTTAAATAATTATCTTTTTGATGATGTATATATGTATAGCCATGCGAAAATGGCTTGATAAGTTACTATATGTGTTCCAAATGGTTAATGTGAATGTGTGGTTGAGATTTGATTAATGTTTTCATTGTTTGATGTGAATTGAACTTAAGAATGAATCGCTTTACCTAATTATCTTGATATGACTCTTTTGTATATGGTATTACTTTTTAACCCTCCGGCGACGGGTACGGGTTAGGGGTGTTATAGGGTTTGCCAGTGGCACGAAAAACCAGTGTCCCACCATAAGAATTTTAGCAAAGTTCAGCAACAATATCGGTAAGCAACTTACTCCTAAAAGATATGGTAAGAAGTGTTTGTCAGTGTTAAGCAAACTGAATTCTCCAGTTGGTTTGGCGAGCTAGTGTTTACCAATATAACTTGAGTCACACTTGAATTATGCACATAACCTTTTTTCCTAAGTTAAGTAAGGTATACTAAGAGTACTAAAACACTTAGTGCCTAAAATTAAATGTAACAGCCCGTTTTCAGTGAAATCAGAATAGTAGTTTTGGGACCATAAATCCAACATGAAAATATTTATTTTATTATTATTTTAATATTTACAGTATGCTAGTAATGTCATATAAAAAATTCGTTAAGAAATATTACGTTCAAAATTAGAGTTCCATAAGTAAAAGGTGTCAAATTGCTATGAATTTTTAATATATGGGGTCTTAAATGGTAATTAGACCATTAATATTAATAGTGGACAAAGATTGTAGCATCCCTCACCTGTATTCAACGCCGGAATAGGGTTAATGAGCATGTCCAGACTTACAACACATTTAAACATACATTTCACATACATTTAGTCAATTCATTCACAACAAAATATTTCGTCTCTAAAACGAGCCTACGAAGCCCAAACATACATTAGGAGTGGTTTGGGACTAAACCGATAACTTTGAGAACTTTTTGAACACTTAAGAAATTTTCTCAAAAACATGGGACACATGCTCGTGTGGCCTGGCCGTGTAAGAAGCACAGCCAACAAACACACTCGTGTCACAGGCCTTGTGGACATTCGAAATGGGAGCACATGGCCGTGTCCCAGCTCGTGTCCGACCCCGTGTAACTCTCTGACTTGGGTCACACGGCCAACACACATACCGATGTGGCTAGCCCATGTGCCCTAAAAATAGCCATACAAGCCCGTGTGCCAGGCCATGTGCTAGGCTATGCCAAACCTATAGGGTATACTAACTTATGCCACACGGCCAAGTCACACGCCTGTGTATGAGGCCGTGTGGAGCATACTGACTTGGTTTTAATTTCAACACCAGGGGACACACGGCCGTGTACATGACTGTGTATGATACACGGCGAAGACACACGCCCGTGTGGATAAAAATAGGCTATTTACCAATCCATTTTGTCACCCATACTTGTGCTTACCTATATCAAACTCAAAGGCACTGATACATAACATCAATAGGTTTTTTAAATCAACAAATTCAAACAAAAATCTTGCATATTCAATACTTCCATTCTCTATACACACTAATCACTAAACATGTCATACTATTTATACCAAATTCACATTTATAATTCAACTATTTATACACTTCCAAACATGCATCATTATAAATCAAAATCACCAGCATATAACTACTCTAGTATCAATCATTTCACCTCCACAATCTTCATAACTCACAAGCATCATATATCTATCCATGAACTCGCAATACATCTATATATGAACATATATATATACATAACCAAACTAACCAAATCAAGCCAACTCTCATGACTATATATACAAACCAAAACATATCAATTCAGAAGCCCACTAAAATGACAAAATTCACCACCAAAATACATATCAAAATGACCAAAGCCCCTATACATGCCATATACTTAAAACAACAGCTCAAACATATCAAATTGATAGTTGGATAGTGTGATGTGGTCTTTGACGATCCCCGAGTCTCAGCTAGCTTTAAGATCTATATAAAACATGGAAAAATAAGCAAGGTAAGCTTTATATCTTAGTAAGCTCGTATGAAATAACTCAATCTAAACATGAATATAACATGAATATACAAATTATCAATTTCAACATATCAACTTGTAATTCATTTAACTTACAAACCTTTCACATTTTCAATCGTAATCTTATATATCAACTTCACAACTTCTTTGATTTAAGCTTATACTGTTCATGTACATACCTGTACAATCTCGTATCAATCTTATACACATCCACGTCTTTTATTTACCCATTGAACCATTCAGAATACTATCGGATACTCGAAAAACTCACACCAAAGTGCCAATATCATGGCTCGAAGCCAACTCAATGTATCTCGCACCTGAAGTGCCACATATATAGTTTAAGCTACCTCAATCTCATATCACATATACTACTCACACTAGAGCTATCAACGGGCCTGCTCACATAAGTTGTGGGTCAAGACGTAGTTACACGGTGCTACTCACACAAGCTGTCAAGTAACAGCAACACATGTCAGTATACTCAGCCATTGGTAGGACGTACAAGACCAACACCCAGATCATATAATCATAACAATCCCCTAATGACATGTCACTAGTATCCAAACCTATTCCTAAGGTTCAATTGATATTTTAAATGCCTTATCGTTGTCGAACCATTGTTGAACATATTTGTAGTCTCGTAATCACATTTTATGCAATATCAAAACATTTAAAATACATTTATAATGAAACTTATTACATACAAACTTGCCTCGAATGTTGAAACGGTGAAACGAGTCAACTATTCGTAACTTTGTTCTTTCCCCGATCTAATTCTTGATAATTAAGCTTGCATGTGGCCGGACCCCAAAACTCTCCCATATCTTCTTAAGCTTTCAATTTTTGGTGAAAAATATTGAAGAAGAAAGATGATAGCTTTAGTTACTTAAAAATTTTACTTATTAATTCATTAAATTACAAATTTAACCTTAGTTATATAACCAAAAAATCATTTAATACTTGCCCATATTTGTCCACTCAAGCTATAATGGTATAATTACCCCTTAAGGACCTTAACTATTTAATTTCATAGCTAATAGACCTTTTTAGCGTATAGAACTCCAATTTTTCACTTTACACGATTTAGTCCTTTTTATCAAATTAAACACTCAAATGATAAAATTTCTTAACAAAACTTTCACAGAAACATATTTTCATGCTGTAGACATTAAAATAATAATAACATAATTATTTTGACCTCAAAATTGTGGTTCCAAAACCACTGTTCTGATTTGACAAAAAAAGGCTGTTATAACTCTTTTAGGGATTTTCGACCCCGAAAATCTTACCAATGAATAGGTTAGGGTACTATTTTCTCATAGTTTCTTTGGGTTCCCACATAACCTCTTCAACCATGTGAAGTTTCCACAAGACTTTTACTAAAGCTATGCTTTTATTTCTCAACTGTTTAACCTCTCGAGCTAAAATTCTAATCGGTTCTTTATTGTAAGTCATGTCAGGTTGAATTTCAATCTCTTCCGAAGAAATTATATGTGATGGATTTGATCTATATTGACGCAACACTGACACATAAACACATTATGAATTTTCTCTAACTCAGTCGGTAGAGTTAGCCGATATGCTACTGGCCCTATTCTTTCAATGATCTCGTACAGCCCAATGATACGCAAACTCAATTTGCTTTTGTGACCAAATCGAAGTATCTTATTCCATGGAGAAACTTTCAGAAATACTTTATCGTCGATCTGAAAGTCAATGTCTTTACGTTTTAAATCTGCATATGATTTCTGTCGATCTAAAGCTGCTTTCAGACTGTCACGTATTACTTACACTTTATCTTTAGTCTCTCGAATCAAATCTACTCCATGAATCTTTTTCTCACTAAACTCAGTCCAATACAATGGAGTTTGACATTTGCGACCATACAAAGCTTCATACGGTGTATCTTTATGCTCGACTGAAAGCTATTGTTATATGCAAATTCAACTAACGGCAAATATTTCTCCTAATTACCTTCGAACTCCAACACACAATAATGAAACATATCTTCAAGAATCTGAATTACTCTCTCAAACTGACCATCGGTTTACAGATGAAATGCTGCACTAAAATTCAACCTCGTACCTAGAGCTTTTTGCAACTTCTTCCAAAATCGCTATGTAAACCTCGGATCTCTATCTGAAATAATTGAAACTAGCACCCAGTGTAGTCCAACAATCTCAGATATGTATAATCCAGCTAATTTATCAAGTGAATGGTTAGTACGTACCAGAATGAAATGCTTAGACTTCGATAATCAATCTACAACAACCCAGATAGCATCTTTCTTTTCAGCTGTAGCAATCCTAAAGGCACTTGATGCACAACTTTGACTTGTTGACAAATCAAACACTTCGATACAAGCTCAGAAATGTCTCTTTTCATACCCGACACCAATACAATTGTTTCAAGTCATTGTACATTTTGGTACTCCCTAGGTGAATAGATAAACAACCATTATGTGTTTCATTCAAAACTTTCTGTATGAGTTCAGAATTCTTTGGTACGTAGATTCTACCTCAAAACATTAAGCAATGATCAGATTCGATTTGATAGTCAGAATCACTAGTCGACTCACATTGCATTCTTTTAGCTTGTAATTCGTTATCACACTTTTGAACTTCACAAATTTGCTGAAGAAAAGTCAGTTTAGCTTTCAACTCTGCTAGAATCGAACCATCATCAGACAAAGCCAGTCTTGTATTCATCGCTCTCAAAGCAAATAGAGATTTTCTATTCAAAGTATCTGCGGCTACATTTGCTTTCCCTAGATGATAATCAATTATTAACTCATAATCTTTCAATAGCTCAAGCCATCTCCGTTGTCGCAAATTCAAATCTTTCTAAGTCATTATATACTTTAAACTTTTGTAATCGGTAAAGATGTGGCATTTTTCACTGTACAAATGATGTCGCCAAATTTTCAATGCAAACACAATAACAGCAAACTCTAAATCGTGCATCGGATAATTCTTTTCATGCGGCTTCAACTATCTCGAGGCATAAGCTATAACTTTTCCTTCTTGCATCAAAACGCATCCTAAGTGATTCAATGACACGTCACCATAAATCATGAATTCTTTACTTGACTCGGGTTGAACCAACACTAGTGCCTCAGTTAACATTGCTTTCAACTAATCAAAATTCTGTTGACATTTCTCAGACCACTCAAATTTCACATCTTTTTGTAGCAATCTAGTCATAGGTGTAGCAATCATCGAGAACCCTTTAACAAAATGTCGATATTAACCAGCTAACCCCAAAAAGCTTCTAACTTTAGATACATTTCTCGGTGGTTTCCAATCAACAACTGCAGAAATCTTGCTCGGGTCAACTCGTATGCCTTCAGCTGAAACAATATGTCCCAAAAATTTGACTTCTCGAAGCCAGAATTCACACTTGCTAAATTTAGCAAATAGCTGCTTATCTCTCAAAGTTTATAATACAATTCTCAAATGCTCGGCATGCTTAGACTCATCACATGAATAGATCAGAATGTCTTCAATGAACACAACAATGAATCTATCTAAATACGGTCTAAAAATCCAGTTAATCAAATCCATAAAGACTGCAGGAGCATTAGTTAATCCAAAAGGCATAATAAGGAATTCATAATGTCCGTCTTATTCTGAACATAGTTTTTGGTACATCTACATTTTTCACTCACAACTGATAATAACCAAACGTAGATCAATCTTTGAAAACACTATTGCGCCTTTCACTTTATCAAATAAGTCATCTATTCTCTACATTGGATACTTGTTGTGACAGCCCTAAAATGACCCTAGTCGGAAAGCAGTTTCGGGACCGCTAAACTGAGTCATCAAATTATTTGAATATGATATTTTATTGTCTAAAATATGTGAATATGAATGTGTGAAAGTTTTGAGCTTCGATTTAGTCGATTGCATGTGAATTTAGTAATAGGACTTATGTGTGACACTTTTGAAATGTGATAGGTTAATCCATAAGGATCTATTAGTGCATGTAATCAAAAGGGTGGACTTGCATGTCAATTTCCCCCATTTAATTACTAGTGGCCAGCCATGACAAAGGGTGATGGGCAAAACATGTCATAAAACATGTTGTGCTAATGGTTTATGGGAGAAAGGATAAAATAATAATGGGAAGGTAAATGATGACAAAAAAAAAAATGTGTGTGGTTGCCCCCCCTTCCATTGCCGTGAATTGAAGGAAGAAAACAAAAGAAAAAAAATGTTCATCTTCTTCTCCTACCTTTCTCAAGCCGAAACTAACCAAGAAATGGAAGAAAGCACACCTAAGGCATTCGGCCATCTTGTGTGGGGGGAATTAAGGTATGGTATCATGTGATTCTTTTGGAATTTTTGTGAAGTTGAGTTTGTTTTGGTGCTCATAACATGACCCATGTGTTAATTTTTGAGTTTGTGTTGCAAGAAACATTTGGTTATGTCCTTATATGTCAAATTGATGATAAATTTTTGATATTTGGTGAATGAATATGGGTTTCGGTCATGGTAGATAACAAAGAATGTGGTTGTTGTTCTTGTTAATTTGGATGAATTTTTGGTGGATAGGTGCTTGAATCAAACAAATGATCATGTGTGTACACTAGGTGCTAGTTGAGAAGAATCGGTCACTATATTGGAGGCCATTGCCGAATATGAGTTTAGTTATTGAGTTGATGGAATAAAAGAATGCCTAAAGATGTGTCACAACAAATTATATGTTAAGCTAAGGTTGTTAAATTATCAATCTTTCTTCCTAGCCGAATATGTGTTTATAAAGTTGAGTTGTTAAATAGATTTTGAAGTTAGCCCATGCATTTATTTTTGAATTTAAGAAGAATGATACATTCGACTATGCTTTGATGTGCTTGGATTGTAGTTCATTGAGTAAATGATTGAGGAATGGTTAGAAGAATTTGAATGCTAAACTAGTTGATTTGTTTGATGATATATATATGTATTCGGCAATGGGATAAAATGTGTATTAAGGTAAGTTTCAAGGTGACTATGCTTGTGATGTTGGGTTAATATTCGGCATTGAGTAATGTGGGGTAAGGTGATTAATTGGCTATGAAATTAGCTAAATTGAATAGGTATGTTTAATAATATGCTTAGTATAATGTATGATCTTATAACTCGGTTTGGTATTGAGATAAATGTTAGATGTATGATTGGATTTTGGTATGTGTTAAATTGGTCAATCAAAGATTAAATGATATGTGATTGCCAAATGTGATTGTTAAGTGAATAATATTAGTTAAGTACTTAAGCAAATCTATTGTTTTACTTAAGCTTAAGAGCAAAGAGGATCAAAGTCGGATAGGGGAAAAGAGAAAGTAAACGAATAGCCGTGGACATCTAATCGTCGACCACTTCCGAGGTAAGTTTTAAGTGATTAAACGTTGAGTAAATTCAATCATAATAGGACATAATGAGTTGATTTAAAAAGATATGATGTGGCCATGATATGTCTTAAACTCAAATGGTAAGTTCATATGTGTTTGGACTTGGAAGGTTAAGAGCAAATTGTAATAATTTGCTTTGGACAGCAGCAGTAACGTGATTTTAGAAAATCACTATAAATTGTTGGTGTGGAATTATAGGCCGAATAAAATATGTAATCAAGGCTTAATTAGTCTAGTTTCTTATAAAAGAGACCTTGTGAGCAAACAAATTTCCTATAAAGAGATATTTAAAGTTGTGTGAGACGGTGTCAGAATGACTCCGAAATCCCCTGTTCTGTTTTTAGAAAATCATTATAAATTTGAAATGAAATCAAATACAACACATTTTGAATTCTGTAAAATGAGAAATTTGATTCGTAGTGAAGAGTGGTCAGATTAGTCCAACAGTGAAACAGGGGAAACTTTAAGAAAAATCTGGTATTGATTGGCCAAACCTAAAATTCTGAAAATTTTATGGATGGAATATATACGAGTATATATTCAGGGAAAATTAACGGCAAGTGATTTGGAGTTTTGTAGCTCCAGTTATAAATAATTTAGTGACTACTGCTAAGGAAAACAGCTCGTAGTGAATATGTGATTTTGTTGTAAACATGGATAAAACTTGTTTTAGTTACTCATAAGCTATTGATTAAACCCATACGTGAATTCTAAATCATGATATTGTAAAACGATACATGAGTGTTAGATGGATCTTTGATATTAAAATTTGTGAAATTGTAAGTTTATGAGTATTCGAATATGAAATGATAGTATGGCGTGAAATTGAATTATTCATTGGGAAATGATTAATGTAGATTCGGCCAAGACAATGTGTATACATGATAGTATATGTGATATGTGAAGTATATTTGGATAATTGTGATGTGAATGTATATATATGTGATAAGGCCTAATGGCCGATGTGATGAATGTGAAAGTGTATATATGTGATAAGGCCGAATGGCCAATGTGATGAATGTGAAAGTGTATATATATGTGATAAGGCCTAATGGCCGATGTGATGAATGTGAAAGTGTATATATATGTGATAAGGCCTAATGGCCGATGTGATGAATGTGAAAGTGTATATATGTGATAAGGCCTAATAGCCGATGTGATGAATGTGAAAGTGTATATATGTGATAAGGCCTAATAGCCGATGTGATGAATGTGAAAGTGTATATATGTGATGAGGCCTAATGGCCGATGTGATGAATGTGAAAGTGTATATATGTGACAGAGCCGAGTGGCCAACGTGATGGATGTGAAAGCATATAAATGTGATAAGTCCCGAAGGGCAATTGTGTCAGTACTATATCCGGGTTAAAACCCCGTAGGCTTTATGCGAGTGTATTATCCTGATTAATGTCCGTAGGCTTCGTGCTCGTACTATATCCGAGCTTTAAAGACCCGACGGCTAAATGCTAGGATTCAAGTAAGACTTTAATATTGAGTATCTGCATTAAGTTACCATCAAATAAGTATTATGTATTCAAGATGTTCAGGTACGTATTACTTACTCATCGGTGGAGTGATTTCGAGGTGAATTATCAGTATCAAAGAGGTAGGTAAATGTGATTAATATTATAACTCCAAATGTGAGAATGTGCTTTGGAAATATTTGACCATCTAGGTCATTATTATTCGAAAGTATATATGTGGCAGCCAAGTGTTGCGTTTAATGATATTATAGATCGAGATGAAGCTCTAGATTAACTTCATCGAACAGTTGAAATGAATGACCAATAATAGTGATTGAGAACACTTTGTCTTGCTTAAAACTTACTAAGCATTAAATGCTTACTAAGCATTAAATGCTTACTCCGTTCTTTGAATCTCTGTTTTATAGATTTTGGTTCGTCAGCTATCGGACTCGGGATTATTGAAGTCGAAGTCGCCCACACTATCAAAGCCCTTTTGGTACACCTTTGGTTGAACTCTGAAAATGGCATGTATAGGACTACCCTTTTGTAGTGGGTCATGAACCCTTTGGATTTGTATAATTTTGGATAGCCATGCGAAAATGGCTTATATATGTTTGAGCATAATGTTATAATCATTTGGTATGGATATGGTTATTGAGAGGTGTGGATATGCTTAACAAGGATTGGCCATGGGAATGGTTAATCACTATCATAATTTGTGCTATTTATGCTAAAAGGGCTAGTTGAATCATGGAAACTATGAAATAGGTAAAGTCTACCTTAAAGGCAGATGCTGACAGCAGCAGTGATGTAGATTTTGAAAATCACTAAAAATAGTAGGAATAGAATTAAATAGTGAATAAATTATTTAAATGAACCTTGATGAATCCACTTTCATATGGAAGAAACGAAACGGTCATATGAGTGGTATGTTAAGAGATAATTAGGTTTTCGTGAGACAGGGCCAGAACGGTTTCTGGATTCCCTGTTCCGACTTTGGAAATTCATTATAAATTAACCAGAGATAATTAGGAGTCATGCCATATATGTATAGATTCCCCTTTGAGTCTAGTTTCTATAGAAACAAACGGCATCAGCATTGAAGCCCTGTACAGGGAGATATCCAAATCGTAATGCATGAAGGTCAGTGTAGTCGCACCCTGTAACAGGGGAGACTTTAACTAATAAACTGATTTTCGAGTTTTAGAACTCAAGATATGATTTTTAAGGTGACAGTGACACAGTTAGCCAACTGCCTGGAAATTTTTAAATTGGACTGCAAAGAAGTGATTTAAGTCTGCAAACCCCTCGTGTCTGACTCCGGCGACGGACTCGGGTATGGAGTGTTACAATTTTATTGGTTTCAGAGCTACGGTTTAGTCGATTCTAGGACTACCGTAATACGTTTGGGTCTAGCTATACATGCCATTATGTGAATATTTGATAGTGTGGTGATTTCTGACAATTGAAAATGTGTTTATTTATTGTAATGAATTCCGATCCCGATCGAGCTGTAGCAGATGGTATTGAGAGGACTGAGACATGCTTATGATGTGTCAATATTGAGAAGGGTATAACATAAGTAAGTTTTGAGTAATTGAATTTGGTATTTAACTTAAAATGCCATGATATACATGTATGATAGATGAATGATGTCCCATTGTCCTTATCATAATAAGGTTATTAGAGAAATGAACAAAGGAAGAGATTGGGGATATATGCTTTTGTGTGATTGCTTATTGAGCTGAAAGTTTAGTAAAAGAAGCATACATGTATTAGATTTGAATGATATTTACGACTTAAAGTCAAGAATCATGTTATATGTTTACATGTGAATGAATTGATTAAATTATAAATGTGATTTGTGCCATGTGAAACATGATAACATGTGAATAAATATGTATGAGACTCAGTGATGTCAATCCGAGTTTAAAGACCCGCTGACTATATGAAGAGATTATGTCCGGGTAAAGACCCGATGGCTATGTACAGAGATTATGTCCGGATTAAAATTCGCTGGCTTTGTGTGGAGATTTCATCCAAGCTAAAGGTCTCGACGATGATCCGGGCTAATTCCAGAAGAGCATTCGTGCTAGTGATGTATCCGGGCTAAGTCCCGAAGAGCATTCGTGCTAGTGATGTATCCGGGCTAAGTCCCGAAGAGCATTCATGCTAGTGATGTATCCGGACTAAGTTCCGAAGAGCATTCGTGCTAGTGATATATCCGGGCTAAATCCCGAAGAGCATTCGTGCTAGTGTTGTATCCGGACTAAGTTCCAAAGAGCATTTGTGCTAGTGATATATCCGTGCTAAGTTCCGAAGAGCATTCGTGCTGGTGTTATATCCGGGCTAGGTCCCGAAGAGCAATCATGCTGGTGACGTGTATTCGGGCCTTCGTGCCTAGTAGGCTTCGTGCCGGTAATTTGAGCAAAGTTTAAGTATTCATTACTATACGAATTCAAATTTAAATGAGATGATATGTTTAAAAGTGTACATACATGATGTTTATAGACTTGGTTAAGTCATTTCAATGTGTAATAACGAATGAATAAGAGCACTATGTGTGTGAATGATTAGAGGCACTGTGTGTGTGCGAATTCCTTTAACCGAGCTCTATGAGTGCGAGATCGGTCAGTGGGCACTAAGTGTGTGAAGTGGAATTCATGTAAGACCTCGTCTGGGACGAAGGCATTGATTTGAGATAGTGTGTAAGACCATGTCTGGGACATGGCATCGGCTCGATATGTGAGCATATGTAAGACCATATCTAGGATATGGCATTGTAAGAGCTATATGTGCTTAATGAGTATCCGTAATGATTTCGAATGATTCAACGGGTATCGTTAACAGTGATTAAATGTGCTAAATGAATTCAATGTTCAGGTATGTGGAAGTTGATTTTCTGTTGGAAATAGGTTAAGTTGAATAGTGAGATATGATGGAGTTATAAAGGATATTTATTGGGATGTTTGAGTATATGTGTACTTTCGGTCAGGTTACAGCTTATACATGAATGAAAATGTGGGTTACAAATATGTGGGTTGATGATGTGAATTATACATGTTAATATGTACTTAATATGTGTTTGAAATGCAATTGTGAATTAAATTAAGTGATTATTGCTTATGAAATCAAGAAAATGAGATATATGCGCATACTTGTAGAAATGTTTATGTATTTGTTTTAAGATAAGAAAATGATTTTATAGATCGATGCGAAATCAATAATGAATTACAATTGCTATCGATGAGCTAATGTCTTTGTGGATATAATTCAATAAGAGGACGTTATCCTAAACTATGCATCGGTAGAAATTTTCGGAGACGAAAATTTCTTAAGTGGGGGAGAGTTGTGACAGCCCTAAAATGACCCTAGTCGGAAAGCGGTTTCAGGACCGCTAAACCGAGTCATCAAATTATTTGAATATGATATTTTATTGTCTAAAATATGTGAATATGAATGTGTGAAAGTTTTGAGCTTCGATTTAGTTGATTGCATGTGAATTTAGTAATAGGACTTATGTGTGACACTTTTGAAATGTGATAGGTTAATCCATAAGGATCTATTAGTGCATGTAATCAAAAGGGTGGACTTGCATGTCAATTTCCCCCATTTAATTACTAGTGGCCAGCCATGACAAAGGGTGATGGGCAAAACATGTCATAAAACATGTTGTGCTAATGGTTTATGGGAGAAAGGATAAAATAATAATGGGAAGGTAAATGATGACAAAAAAAATGTGTGTGGTTGCCCCCCCTTCCATTGCCGTGAATTGAAGGAAGAAAACAAAAGAAAAAAAAATGTTCATCTTCTTCTCCTACCTCTCTCAAGCCGAAACTAACCAAGAAATGGAAGAAAGCACACCTAAGGCATTCGGCCATCTTGTGTGGGGGGGATTAAGGTATGATATCATGTGATTCTTTTGGAATTTTTGTGAAGTTGAGTTTGTTTTGGTGCTCATAACATGACCCATGTGTTAATTTTTGAGTTTGTGTTGCAAGAAACATTTGGTTATGTCCTTATATGTCAAATTGATGATAAATTTTTGATATTTGGTGAATGAATATGGGTTTCGGTCATGGTAGATAACAAAGGATGTGGTTGTTGTTCTTGTTAATTTGGATGAATTTTTGGTGGATAGGTGCTTGAATCAAACAAATGATCATGTGTGTACACTAGGTGCTAGTTGAGAAGAATCGGTCACTATATTGGAGGCCATTGCCGAATATGAGTTTAGTTATTGAGTTGATGGAATAAAAGAATGCTTAAAGATGTGTCACAACAAATTATATGTTAAGCTAAGGTTGTTAAATTATCAATCTTTCTTCCTAGCCGAATATGTGTTTATAAAGTTGAGTTGTTAAATAGATTTTGAAGTTAGCCCATGCATTTATTTTTGAATTTAAGAAGAATGATACATTCGACTATGCTTTGATGTGCTTGGATTGTTGTTCATTGAGTAAATGATTGAGGAATGGTTAGAAGAATTTGAATGCTAAACTAGTTGATTTGTTTGATGATATATATATATGTATTCGGCAATGGGATAAAATGTGTATTAAGGTAAGTTTCATGGTGATTATGCTTGTGATGTTGGGTTAATATTCGGCATTGAGTAATGTGGGGTAAGGTGATTAATTGGCTATGAAATTAGCTAAATTGAATAGGTATGTTTAATAATATGCTTAGTATAATGTATGATCTTATAACTCGGTTTGGTATTGAGATAAAGGTTAGATGTATGATTGGATTTTGGTATGTGTTAAATTGGACAATCAAAGATTAAATGATATGTGATTGCCAAATGTGATTGTTAAGTGAATAATATTAGTTAAGTACTTAAGCAAATCTATTGTTTTACTTAAGCTTAAGAGCAAAGAGGATCAAAGTCGGATAGGGGAAAAGAGAAAGTAAACGAATAGCCGTGGACATCTAATCGTCGACCACTTCCGAGGTAAGTTTTAAGTGATTAAACGTTGAGTAAATTCAATCATAATAGGACATAATGAGTTGATTTAATAAGATATGATGTGGCCATGATATGTCTTAAACTCAAATGGTAAGTTCATATGTGTTTGGACTTGGAAGGTTAAGAGCAAATTGTAATAATTTGCTTTGGACAGCAGCAGTAACGTGATTTTAGAAAATCACTATAAATTGGTGGTGGGGAATTATAGGCTGAATAAAATATGTAATCAAGGCTTAATTAGTCTAGTTTCTTATAAAAGAGACCTTGTGAGCAAACAAATTTCCTATAAAGAGATATTTAAAGTTGTGTGAGACGGTGTCAGAATGACTCCGAAATCCCCGGTTCTATTTTTAGAAAATCATTATAAATTGTAAAAAAGTGGTTATAAGATAAAATTTATATGCTTAGACTCTTTAATGAGTCTAGTTTCAAATGAAATCAAATCCAACACATTTTGAATTCTGTAAAATGAGAAATTTGATTCGTAGTGAAGAGTGGTCAGATTAGTCAAACAGTGAAACAGGGGAAACTTTAAGAAAAATCTGGTATTGATTAGCCAAACCTAAAATTCTGAAAATTTTATGGATGGAATATATACGAGTCTATATTCAGGGAAAATTAACGGCAAGTGATTTGGAGTTTTTTAGCTCCGGTTATAAATAATTTAGTGACTACTGCTAAGGAAAACAGCTCGTAGTGAATATGTGATTTTGTTGTAAACATGGATAAAACTTGTTTTAGTTACTCATAAGCTATTGATTAAACCCATACGTGAATTCTAAATCGTGATATTGTAAAACGATACATGAGTGTTAGATGGATCTTTGATATTAAAATTTGTGAAATTGTAAGTTTATGAGTATTCGAATACGAAATGATAGTATGGTGTGAAATTGAATTATTCATTGGGAAATGATTAATGTAGATTCGGCCAAGACAATGTGTATACATGATAGTATATGTGATATGTGAAGTATATTTGGATAATTGTGATGTGAATGTATATATATGTGATAAGGCCTAATGGCCGATGTGATGAATGTGAAAGTGTATATATGTGATAAGGCCGAATGGCCAATGTGATGAATGTGAAAGTGTATATATATGTGATAAGGCCTAATGGCCGATGTGATGAATGTGAAAGTGTATATATATGTGATAAGGCCTAATGGCCGATGTGATGAATGTGAAAGTGTATATATGTGATAAGGCCTAATAGCCGATGTGATGAATGTGAAAGTGTATATATGTGATGAGGCCTAAAGACCGATGTGATGAATGTGAAAGTGTATATATGTGACAGAGCCGAGTGGCCAACGTGATGGATGTGAAAGTGTATAAATGTGATAAGTCCCAAAGGGCAATTGTGTCAGTACTATATCCGGGTTAAAACCCCGCAGGCTTCATGCGAGAGTATTATCCTGATTAATGTCCGTAGGCTTCGTGCTCGTACTATATCCGAGCTTTAAAGACCCGACGGCTAAATGCTAGGATTCAAGTAAGACTTTGATATTGAGTATCTGCATTAAGTTACCATCAAATAAGTATTATGTATTCAAGATGTTCAGGTACGTATTACTTACTCATCGGTGGAGTGATTTCGAGGTGAATTATCAGTATCAAAGAGGTAGGTAAATGTGATTAATATTATAACTCCAAATGTGAGAATGTGCTTTGGAAATATTTGACCATCTAGGTCATTATTATTCAAAAGTATATATGTGGCAGCCAAGTGTTGCGTTTAATGATATTATAGATCGAGATGAAGCTCTAGATTAACTTCATCGAACAGTTGAAATGAATGACCAATAATAGTGATTGAGAACACTTTGTCTTGCTTAAAACTTACTAAGCATTAAATGCTTACTAAGCATTAAATGCTTACTCCGTTCTTTGAATCTCTGTTTTATAGATTTTGGTTCGTCAGCTATCGGACTCGGGATTATTGAAGTCGAAGTCGCCCACACTATCAAAGCCCTTTTGGTACACTTTTGGTTGAACTCTGAAAATGGCATGTATAGGACTACCCTTTTGTAGTGGGTCATGGACCCTTTGGATTTGTATAATTTTGGATAGCCATGCGAAAATGGCTTATATATGTTTGAGCATAATGTTATAATCATTTGGTATGGATATGGTTATTGAGAGGTGTGGATATGCTTAACAAGGATTGGCCATGGGAATGGTTAATCACTATCATAATTTGTGCTATTTATGCTAAAAGGGCTAGTTGAATCATGGAAACTATGAAATAGGTAAAGTCTACCTTAAAGGCAGATGCTGACAGCAGCAGTGATGTAGATTTTGAAAATCACTAAAAATAGTAAGAATAGAATTAAATAATGAATAAATTATTTAAATGAACCTTGATGAATCCACTTTCATATGGAAGAAACGAAACGGTCATATGAGTGGTA
Organism: Gossypium hirsutum; assembly: GCF_007990345.1. Classification (NCBI taxonomy): domain Eukaryota; kingdom Viridiplantae; phylum Streptophyta; class Magnoliopsida; order Malvales; family Malvaceae; genus Gossypium; species Gossypium hirsutum. The sequence goes on along the minus strand of NC_053436.1, from coordinate 58,748,529 downwards.
TGCTAAGAGATAATTAGGTTTTCGTGAGACAGGGCCAGAACGGTTTCTGGATTCCCTGTTCCGAATTTGGAAATTCATTATAAATTAACCAGAGATAATTAGGAGTCATGCCATATATGTATAGATTCATCTTTGAGTCTAGTTTCTATAGAAACAAACGGAATCAGCATTTAATCCCTTTACAGGGAGATATCCAAATCGTAATGCATGAAGGTCAGTGTAGTCGCACCCTGTAACAGGGGAGACTTTAACTAATAAAATGTACTAATTGGCCCGACTAAAAATTCTAGAAAAAAATATGTAGATGGACATATGAGTCTAGTTTCCGGGAAAAATTACGAAACTGATTTTCGAGTTTTATAACTCAAGATATGATTTTTAAGGTGACAGTGACACAGTTAGCCAACTGCCTGGAAATTTTTAAATTGGACTGCAAAGAAGTGATTTAAGTCTGCAAACCCCTCATGTCCGACTCCAGCGACGGAATCGGGTTCGGTGTGTTACACTTGTTCTTTATCGTAACCTTTTTGAGCGGTCGATAGTCAATACACATTCTCATTGACCCGTCTTTCATCTTTATGAACAATACTGGCGCACCCTAGGGCGAAAACTAGGTCATGCTAAACCTCTATCTGTTAACTCTTACACCTAAGATTTCAACTCTTTCAATTCTATCAGAGCCATTCTATATGGAGCTATTGATATCGGGGAAGTTCTAGGTACTAACTCAATAGCAAATTCAACCTCTCTTATCGATGGTAACCCCGATGATTCTTCTGGAAGTACATCCAGATATTCACAGACAACCGGCACTGATTTAATCTTAGATCCAGACACTTTTGTATCTAAAATATAAGCAAGATAAGCTTCACAATCTTTTCTCGCGTATCTCTGAGTTGACATCGATAAAATTACAATTGGCAACCTACTCGACCCATCAGATTCAATTTGAAGGATTTCATTATTCTAACATTTCAATTCAATAATCTTTCATCTACAATTCAGAACAACATCATTTAGTGTCAACCAATCCATACCCAGAATTACATCAAATTCATCAAAAGGTAGTAGCATCAAATCAGCCGGAAAATAGTAACCCCGTGTCATTAAAGGACAGTTCTTGCAAACTCTATCATCTAGCACATACTTGCCTAAGGGGTATGATACTTTAATCACAAACTCAATAGACTCAACAGGAAAATTCTTACTAAACACTAAATTCATATAGATATATGAATGAGTTGATCCAGGATCAATCAATGTAATCACATTAATGTTGTAAAGAGAAAATGTAGCAATGATAACATCGGGTGACGACGCCTCTTCGCGAGCACGAATAGTGTAGGCTCTAGTAGGTGCTCTAGCCTTGGATCTTACTGTAGAATCTCTAGTAGTACCACGATTGCCACTCGTATTTCCTGTATTTCTTGGTAGCCTCCTTTTAGTGGTTGTGTTACTCTATCTTGCATTCTGAATCTTACCTTTTTCATTTAACTCTAGGCAATCACGTATGAAATAATCTTGTAAGCCAAATTTGAAACAAGCTCGGCTATTTATTGTACATTCACTAGGATGACGTCTTCCACTCTATAGTTACTCACACTGCCAACACTCTATACCGATGTAGCTTGAGCTTTAGGATTTGATTATTATTTTCCACGATCTCTATTTGAATACCCAATTGAAGCATTTGAACGAGTGTACGAATCTCTAGATTTCTTTGATGAAGATTGATATGGCTTACTCATCGATCTTTTTCTGGAGTCTCTAGTCTCTAGCCTCTGAATCTGCTTTTCTTTTTTCTTTGCTCAGTTCCTCAACTTTGCAAGCTCTATCAACCAAGACAACAAATTCTTTCAATTTTAGAATTTTGACTAAAATTTTAATATCCTCGTTCAACCCATCAACGAACCGCTTGCACATGATTTCTTCAGTCGAAACATACTCCTGAGCATACTTTCTCAACCGTACAAATTCTATTTGGTACTCGGTCACTATCATTCGGCCCTGTTTCAATTCTAGAAACTCTTTGTGCTTTTGATTGAGAAATCGCTAACTGATATATTTCTTCTAAAACTCAGACTGAAAGAATTCCCAGGTCACTCTTTCTCTCGGTACCACTGATACCAAAGTATTCCACCATTGATACGCAATGTCCCTCAATAACGAAATAACACATTTCAAACACTCAGCTGGTGTACATGACAATTCATCAAATACCCAAATAGTGTTTTCAAGCCAAAATTTAGCTCGCTCGGGATCATCATCAATGGTAGCTCCCAACTCTTTAGCCTCGTGTTTTTAGATTTTATCTACTGGCAGCTAATTCAGTCGTTAAATTTCCACAACTTGAGGAGGTACGGGAACCAATCGGGGATTAAGTGGGGGTGGAGGTTGTTGAGCAGCTAAATTTGTCCGAACAAACTCCGTGAACCACTCACTCATTATTTGGAAAAAGGCTTCTTTAGCCTCTCCCCGCGACTACTTGATACATTCCTAGATTTAGAAGGCCCTAATCCTTGAGTGGGAGCTGGTGTATTACTCTCAACATTGTCAGCTACAGCTCAGTCGGGATCCATTTACTATACAAAAACACATTTTAAATTGTCAAGAGTCATCACACTATCATAGGTTATATAGCATGTATAGCTAAACTGTCACACACGCTATGTTAGTCCAAGAATTGATTAAACCGTAGCTCTGATACCAATAAATGTAACACCCCTCACCAGTATTCAATGCCAAAAAAGGGTTACGGAGCATTACTAGACTTATAACACATTTAAATATACATTTCACATACATTTAGTCAATTCATTCATAACTAAACATTTCATCCCTAAAATGAGCCTACGAAGCCCAAACATACATTAGGAGTGTTTCAGGACTAAACCGATAACTTTGTAAACTTTTTGAGCACTTAAGAAATTTTCTCAAAAATAAGGGACACACACCCGTGTGGCCCGGCCGTGTTTCTCCATGGCTAACAAACATGCCCGTGTCATAGGCCGTGTGGATATTCGAAATGGGAACACATAGCCGTGTCCCAGCCCGTGCCTGACCCCGTGTAACTCTCTAACTTGCGTCACCCAGCTAACACACACGCTTGTGTGGCAAGCCCATGTGCCCTAAAAATGGCCATACATGCCCGTATGCTAGGCCGTGTGCTAGGCCGTTCCAAACTTGTAGGGTATACGGACTTATGCCACATGCCCAAGTCACACGCCCGTGTGTGAGGCCAATGAGAGCATACTGACTTGGTTTTAATTTCAACACCAAGGGACACACGGCAGTGTACATGACTGTTTATCGCACACGACTGAGACACACGCCTATGTCTCTGCCTGTGTAGACAAAATAGGCTATTTACCAAGCCATTTTGCCAGCCATGCTTGTGCTTACCTACATCAAACTCAAAGGCAACAATACATAACATTTAAATCAACCAATTCAAACATAAATCATGCAGATTCAATACTTCCATTCTTTATACATACCAATCACTAAGCATGTCATACTATTTATACCAAATTCACATTTATAATTCAACTATTTATACACTTCCAAACATGCATCATTATACATCAAAATCACCAGCATATAACTACTCTAGTAACAACCATTTCACCTCCACAATCTTCATAATTCACAAGCATCATATATCCATCCATGAACTCACAATATATCCATATATGGACATATATATATACATAACCAAACTAACCAAATCAAGCCAACTCTCATGACTATATATACAAACCAAAACATAGCAATTCACAAGCCTACTTAAATGACAAAATTCACCACCAAAATACATATCAAAATGACCAAAGTCCCTATACATGTCATATACTTAAAATAAAAGCTCAAAAATATGAAATTGATAGTTGGATAGTATGATGTGGTCTCTTACGATCCCCAAGTCCGAGTAGCTTTAAGATCTCTATAAAACATGGAAAAATAAACAAAGTAAGCCTTATAGCTTAGTAAGCTCGTATGAAATAACTCAATCTTAACATAATATACAAATCATCAATTTGAACATATCAACTTGTAATTCATTTAACTTGCAAACCTTTCACATTTTCAATCCTAATCTTATCTATGAACTTCACAATTACTTTGATTTAAGCTCATACTATTCATGTACATACCTATACCATCTCATATCAATCTCATTTACATCTTTTATTTACCCATTGAACCATTCAGAATACTATCGGATACTCGAGAAACTCACACCAAAGTGCCAATATCAAGGCCCGAAGCCAACTTAATGTATCTCGCACCCGAATTGCCACATATATAGCTGAAGCTATCTGAATCTCATATCACATATACTGCTCACACTAGAGTTATCAATGGGCCTGCTCACACAAGCTGTGGGTCAAGACGTAGCTACACGGTGCTACTCACACAAGTTGTCAAGTAACCACAACACATGCCGGTATACTCAGCCACCGGTAGGACGTACAGGACCAGCACCCGAATCACATAATCATAACAATCCCCTAATGACATGTCACTAGTATCCAAACCTATTCCTAAGGTTCAACCGGGATTTTAAATGCCTTATCGTTGTCGAATCATTGTCGAACATATCCGTCATCTCTTAATCACATTTTATGCAATATCAAAACATTTAAAATACATTTATAATGTAACTTATTACATACGAACTTACCTTGGATGCTAAAATAGTGAAATGAGTCAACTATTTCGTAACTTTGTTCTTTCCTCGGTCTAAGTCTATATTTTGCCTTTTTTGATAATTAAGCTTGCTTGTGGCCGAACCCTAAAACTCTCCCATGGGTTCTCAAGCTTTCAATTTTAGGTGAAAATTATTGAAGACGAAAGATGATAACTTTAGTTACTTAATTATTTTACTTATTAATTAACTAAATTACAAATTTAAACTTAGTTATATAACCTAAAAATCATTTAATACTTGTCCATATTTGACCACTTAAATAAATAATGGTATAATTACCCCTTAAACACCTTCAATATTTAATTTCATAGCTAATAAACCCTTTTAGCTTATAGAACTCCAATTTTTTGCTTTACGCAATTTAGTCCTTTTTATCAAATTAAACATTCGAATTATAAAATTTCTAAACGAAACTTTCACACAAACATATTTTCATGTTGTAGACATTAAAATAATAATAAAATAATTATTTTGATCTCAAATTTGTGGTTTCAAAACCACTGTTCTGATTTGACCAAAAACGGACTGTTACAAAGATGGACATCATTTGAATGATTTAAAGATTATTATTTAAGGTTAAATATGTAAATTAATAAAACAAATTAAATTAAATTATAGAAAAAGGAAGTATCATCTTCCTAAATGAATATGACCACCGAAATTAGGGCTTAAGAAAGCCATAACGAAGCTCAAACATTCAGCCATCTCTCTTCTTGTGCATGTAAGTGCATTTTTGTTCTGTTTTTAATGATTTCTATAATTTTGGAGTCATTGTAGCTTAATCTAACTAGCCTGGGGACTAATTTGCAAAATTATTAAAAGTCTAGAATTTTACCATGAATGTATATGTATTTATTGTGACGTTTGATGGAAGAAAATGAATGGTTTGTGAAGTGATTTTTGATGAATTTTTCAATTAGGTGTTAAATTGTAAAATGTGTAATATTCATGGTAAATTGTAAAATTAATGAAAAATATGAGCTACTAAGGACATAAGTGAAATTCGACTATGCTGGTTTGGCATTAAATTTGTATGAATTTCTTTTTTTTTATTCACAAATTTGTATGAATTTTATTTTATAAGCTTAGGGATTAAATTAATGAATTCAAAATTATAGGGCAAAAGTATAATTTGGCCAAAATATGTTTTTTGGATTGAATTGAGTAGAACAATTTTTTAATGAGTTGAATTTGATTATTTAAATCAAGAAAAAACTATCGAATTAGTTGATCATAACTCCTTGTTTTCGATTGGGGTAAGTTCGTACATTTAATTACCATTTTAATATGCTCGATTTAAATGTTATTATGTTGTATTATGATATTACGTCTTTACGGAAATACCAACGAAGTTTTGACGACTTTCAGATCCCGTTTGACCATTTGGAATATATAGGATACAAATAATATGTCATTAGGGGTTATCGTGTTTCATGTATTGGTTGTGAACATCTTATCGGTGGCTGAGTTTCTGGCATGTGTTACAGTTACTTGACAGCTTGTGTGAGCAACACCATGTAGCTACATTTCAACTGACAGCTTGTGTAAGCAGACCCATTTATGGCTCGAGAGAGAGCATCTATATGAGAAAAGAGAAACAAATGGTTTCGACCATATGTTAGCACACAGTGCATGAGATTCCTGCGTATCTGATATTATTCTAGTAGTTCAACTAGTATACGAAGGGAAGAGTGACAGATATTTCAATAAGTAATGCTATGAAAGCATGAGAAAGGTATGAGATGATGGTGTTTAAAATATGCCTAGCCATGTTCAGGAAAGTATGAATGCTTATATGTTATGTACACAAAACCTATTATGTTACGCAATGAATTTGCTAAGTTATGGGGTTATCACTAACTTAAATGGTTGTTTTTGCTTACACTTGTGCCAAGCTATGTTGGATTAGCTCATTAATTGCTTTTAAGCTTATAAATTGAAATGGTAAGCTTTGTTTATGAATTACAAACTTACTAAGCATTAAATGCTTACTTTCTGTTATTTTCATGATGTTCGTAAATAATCGGAAGCTTGTTCGGGTTGGAAGCTTGTTGGACACCTATCACACTATCCACCAGCCATATCAGTAGATTTTAATGATTTTGAGTCATGGTTATAATGGCATGTATATATGTTTTTGTTTGATGAAATTAGTCATTATGTGTGGCTTGAATATATGGTATTTTGAGTGATGAAATAGATTTCATGTTATCATGTTTGTATAGTAATATTTAATGGTTGTTATTTTGGCATCTAAGTACTTAAATGATGTTACTTGAGTTGATGAATATTAAGGTATGCTATGAGATGTTGTTTGGTATGGAATTAGACAGTGCATTGAGTTGTTAAATGGCTAGTTTTGATACCCTTGAATGTTTTTGGCTATTGGTTAATTTGTTGAGGTAGATGATAGATGTGGAAAATGGTTTTAATGGTATTTGTTGAGTATGAGAATGATATGTGAACATTATGGTAAATGTAGTATTTAAGTTGTTCATTTGGTTGATTGATTTATGAATAAATTTAGCAAGTGTTTAATCAACTTTGATTGTTGAGCTTGAGGTGTCATTTTGCCATATTGGTTGTATGATTAATTATTATGAGGTTCAAGCTTGAATATGCATATGCTAGGTGCAATTTGAATGCATGAAAATAGGTACTTTTGGGTTGTGTAAGTGGCTAGACTTTGGTGAGAAAAATGGCTTCGAAATTACCTATTTTTCGTCCATACAGCCAAAGACACGAGCATGTGTCTCATCCATGTGTGAACACGGCCATGTGACACGGTCGTATGTCCCTTATAGCTTACAAAGGGTTGCAAGTAAAGCAGTTAAATGGCCTAGCACACGGCCAGGCACACGGGCATGTGAGGCCATTTCGAAGGGTACACGGCCTGGCACACGAGTGTGTGGATTGGCCATGTATCCCAAGTTAGAGAGTTACATGGGCACGGACAGGCTGGGACACAGCCATCTGTCCCTACTTCGTATGTCCACACGATTTGAGACACGAGCGTGTGTCTCAGCCATGTGAGTCACACGACCTGGCCACATGGTTGTGTGAACCCTGCTGTATGAAATTTTTTTAAACTTTTTCCTAAAAATTCTAAATGTTTTCGATTTAGTCCCGATTCATTTTTAAAGTATTTTTAGGGCCTCGAGGGCTTGTATAAGGGACTATATGTTTTAGTTCGAATAATTTTTCTATGAATTATGTTATGTTTTGAATACATTGAATATTTGTTCATTAGGAGAAATAAACTTCCTGTAATGCTCTGTAGCCCTATTCTATCGACAAATACGGGCTAAGGGTGTTACATTAAACCCTTTCCATGAAAAGTTCTCCCATTAATTGTTCTTCTTGTAAAGTCTCTATTTTGAACCAAAGTTATTTGAAACCAAGGCATGCCTTTGTTCTGCTAGTGGTAATTGTCTAGGAAACTAGATTCACTCGTATGTTTGAATTTTGTGTGATTTGTTAAGTAATTTGTGTATGTCTATGTATGTTGCAAACTAGTCAGACCATTCAGCAACAAAGATAAAGGAAAAGCAAAACCTATCTAATTTCTCACATAATCAATGAGTGTTCAAGGATTACTATTTGCATGCGAACCATTGTGTTTTCAAAAGCATAGGGTTTTTAAAAAACGAAGTTCCAAGAGTAAGCCTTTCTATAAAATCTCTTTTCAAGATATGTGATTATGTTTTTAAATATATGTGTGTGCTTCTATTCAAACTTATGTTTTAAATGTTTTAAAGATATGTTTCAAAGCATGATTTTACAAATTGTGTTTTTATGAGCTCTCTTTGCGAGCTCTATGTGAACAATTATTTTATGTGAGACCAATGTTGGATACATTGGCATGCTAAAGGATTGTGAGTACTCACATATAAGTTTATGATTTGTGCATTTGAGACATGTGGAGAGATAAGGGAATGTCGAGTTGTGATTCATTCAAAGGGATATGTTGGCGTACAGGAGAGTGTATAGCTTTTTGCTACACTTATGGAACATGTTAATGAATCTCTAAGTCATAAGTGAGGCGATATGAGGAGATTCATATATCCAACATATATGACAAGTATAAGAACATGTTTTATGTTTTCTTATGAAAACAAGCCAAGTTTTTAAGTATGATTTCCAACAAGCACATTTGGAAATGTTTTTGCAAACTTTGATGTTTATGAACAAGCAGGTAACAGCGAACTAGGTCTCCCACCTTCACGGCGAACCTAGCTCGTGAAATGGCTTTCAGTCTAAGATGTTGTTTTAACCCATATTATAAGCATGTTTTGATGTTTCTTTTATATTCATTTAGTTCTCAATAAACTCTCCCGTTCCTTTCTTACTTCACAGGTAAGTAGATCGTGGAAGGCAATAGCGAGGTGATTGATCCAGGTGAAGCTAATCAGGATGGGTACCAACAAATCCTAAGAAAAGGTGATGTGGTTATTTTCTTGGGATTGGAACTGTTACTAGATGACTTCGCTGTTATAAAACTCATCCTTAATTTTGTTTTATTTTCAATATCACGAACCATGGTGCTAAATACTTGTTTGTTTGATTACGTTGAATTCCTTCAGTTTGAATAAAGATCTAAGTTACATTACCTTTCCCTATGTGCATGACATGTTGTGTTCTTTTTGTTTTGAGAAAATTTGTCTAACCCCCTGATGTGAACCAAATATATTGTGAGATACCTTTTTTATGTGACCTTTAGGTGTTTACGTGTAACACCCCTAACCCGTAATCGTCGCCGGAATAGGTTAAGAGGCATTACTAGACTTGTCACTCAATTCAGAACAATCATTTATCGAATGTCATTCCTTTCAGTAAATATCATTCATTCACATTCAATATGTACTTAAATCAGGCATACAAAGTTTAAATCATGCATTTGGGACTAAATCGATAACATATAAAAATTTTGGAAACTTAGAAAATTTTCAACATTTCAAGTGTCACATGCCTGTGTGAATAGGTCGTGTGCCTCACACGACTAATAGACACATCCGTGTCTTAGACCGTGTGGAAACAGGGCATACATACTGACTTGTGTCACACAGCTGAGGACACACCTGTGTGCCAGATCATGCGAAAACTGGAGAGGATACTGACTTGGGTCATGCGACCAACCACACGCCCATATGTCTATCCCGTGTGCCCTTCGAAATGGCCACACACGCCCATGTATCAGGCCGTGCCAAAACTATAGGGTATACTGACTTAATTTGAAAGGGTACCCCAGGGGACACACCGCCGTGCAACATGACTGTGTGTAGCACATCGCTGAGACACACGCCCGTGTCTCTGCCTGTCTGGACAAAAATAGGCCATTTGTAAAGCCATTTTGCCACCCTATAAACACAAACATTTACAAGCATAAATAACAATATTTTTACAACTCAATAGGTACCCAAGATAACCATTTCAATACACATTATTAGCCATATCAAAACCTAACAATTACATACCAAATTACCTATTTAACATCATAAATAATCCATTCATTTAACAACTACATATCAAGTCTTCACTTGCATAATTTCATTCCATCATTACCTTGCCAGAACATACCATAATTGAACATTTAATTCAACCAAAACATAGTACCAAAATAAGCCAAATCCCATGGCTTAACTTATACACAAAAACATACAAAAATCATGATATCAAGTAACATAACTAACATCTTTTAAACTAGCCTATACATGCTATATTTACAAAATTTCACAAGATCAAAAGTACCAATCAGAAATTGGATAGTGTGATTTGCAACTCCGACTTGCCCGAAACGAGAGAGCTAACGAGCCTCTATAAAACATAGAAAAAGAAACAAAGTAAGCTTTATAGCTTAGTAAGTCGGTATGATTAAGAATTAAACTTACCATTTATTCAAAATCAAAGCAATATTTAAAGTGTAATAACCCGATTTAGGGCCTAATAGAAACAGTGGTCTCGGGACCACAAATTCGAAGATAGAAAAATTATTTTTATTATTTTTAAGAGGTTATGGTACAATTATATTAGTTCATGAAAAATTTGGTGAGTTAACTTTAATGTTTTCAAGCCCGATTGCGATAACGGACTAAATCGCATAAAAGGCAAAAGTTGCATTTTAGTACCCAAATGTGTTAAATAGCCAAAGAATTAAAATTTGGAGTATTTGAAGGGAAATTAGACCCTTTTTAGAGTGCTTGGCCGGCCATGGGAGACAAATTGGTTAAAAAGTCCAAGTTTGGTTGGGTTTGGTGGCTAATTTGACTAAAATAGAAATAAAATAAGAAAAAGATGATATCACCTTCTCATCTTCTTCTCTACAACTGAAAATATCAGCCAAAATAGAGGTTTGAAAGCTCAAAAATTTGCAACAACTTAAAGCACTCATAAGTAAGTGATTTTAATGAGTTTTCTTCAAGATTTTTATATTTTTGAGACCCTTGAAGCATGAGCTTTCAAATGAGGGTGATATCTTACAATATAGTCAAGAGTTTAAGATTTTTTCCATGGATGTATTTGTGATATATGCTGAGTTTTTATGGAAGAATACGAGTCCTAGTTGTGTTATAAACAACTTTTGTGAAAGGTTTAGCATGAAAACACCTAAAAGGACTATTTTGCATAAGTTGCAAAATAGGTGGTTAGTGTGTAAAATAGTGAGAATTCGGGATTGACATAGTAGTAAAAAAAGTTTATCTAGGCTTTAAATACGAATAAATTTGATAAAAATTGATTTTCGAGCATAGGGGTAAAATTGTCATTTTGCTAAGGCCTAGGGGCAAAATGGTCATTTTACCAAAGTTGTGAAATTATGAATGTCTAATTATGTTTTGTGGCTAAATGGATGTATGTTAATATAGATCAAGATTTTCCAAAATCGAGCCTAGACCGGGGCAAAGCCAAGCAATCCGATTAAGCCGTCTAGTTAAGCACTTTTTGTAAACCGAGGTATGATGTATGTAAATAATACAACTACACTGTTAATACTTGTATTCATATTGTCATTAAATTGATATTGTACGAGTTGTTAAATTATAATTTGAGAATGCCTTGTAATATTGAGATAGTAGAAATATCCCGTTGAAACCTTAGGATATGAACTGGATATATGTGCCAAGACATTGGGTGATTTGTTTGCCAGTGTAAGACATGTCTGGGACATGCTTCGGCCACATTATGAGATAGTCAATGTAAGACGTGTCTAGGACACGCATCGGCTAGGAGTTGTGCTAGTGTAAGACATGTCTGGGACATGCATCAACACGCATATATGAGAGCCAGTGTAAGACCATGTCTGGGACATGGCATCGGCAATGTATCCCATGTTGAAGGTTCGTAGAATATCCAGTAGTATTCCAAACGGTTCAATGGTGAATGTTATAGTTTAATTTTGATAAAGAAAGGATGATCATGTTGTGAGTGTTACAGGTACCTATATAATAAGCATGAGTAACGAGCTAATTTAGAAAATGAGACTCGAGTAGATGATAATGAGTAAGTTATGTTATGTTTACCTTTGAGCTATAAGCATGATGGTAAATGGTGAGATTGTTGTATATTTATTTATATGCAACTTACTAAGCTTTATGCTTACTCCCTTTTCTTTCCCTTTTATTTCAGTATCGCCAGGCTAGCTTAAGGGTCCCATAAAGTCAGAGATATTGATCACACTATCAACCGCATCACTCGGTATAGTTTGATTTATATTTTTGAAGGTGGCATGTATAGGGCTAAACTAGGATGTTGTATTAAGAGAATTATTCATGTATTTTGGCTCAAGTCAAAAGCCCTTCATTTTGTATCAAGCCTGGAATAATGGCTATTATTCATTTTGATGAATGCATATAATGTTCTTTCTTTGGATGAATTGGTGTCTTTTGGGGTGAAATTTGTATATTGACATGATCTGGTATAGGTTGTGCAAAATGGATGACAAAATGGCTTGGGAAATAGCCTAGTTTGTCTATACGGGTAAGACACACGGGCGTGTGTCTAGGCCGTGTGTGACATACGGCTCTCATCCATGGGTGTGTGTCATTGTCGTACGTTCCCTACGCTTAAAAATTTTAAATTTATTTTAGTTCACGGGCGTGTGCCCATGCCGTGTCATAAATTCAGTATGCATGTTAGTGGTACACGGGAAAGAGACACGGTCATGTGTCTCGGCAGTGTGAAGGGCACAGTTATAGGGCACGGGTATGTGCTTGGGCTGTGTGGTTTTGGCAGAATGCCCAGGTTTTCAGACATGGGCGTGTCCCTAGCATACGGTCGTGTATTCTATATCCACACGGGCATGTGGAGTCTTGATGCATGAAACTCTTGTAAGTTTTTCATGAGTTCTCGGTTGGGTTCTGAACCACCCCAGATGAATGATTTGGGCCTCGTAAGCCCGTTTATGAGATGGATTGCATGTGAAAAGAGAAGTTTTTAAATTGTTTGAAATTTTTATGGGTCGGTTTTGTATAGTTGGTTGAGTTAAATTGTTCGAAATTTTGATGGCCCGGTTTTGTATAGTTGGTTGAGTTAAGTCAGGTAACACCTTGAACCCTATTCCGATGTCAGATACGGGCGAGGGGTGTTACATAAAGTGCAACCAATTCAATTAACAAACACCTAATCACAAGTATTCATCACATGTTAGTCATTGTAAAATTACATGAAACCATCCATTATTACAATGCTTTGCATCATTCCAAATTCATATATCATATATAACATTAACAACATTTATAAATCATAACTCATCCGTATAACATTATTTGTGCCCGTTGAACCTATTAGAAATTCCAAGGATACTCGGGGGAATAATATCAGTAATCCATAAATTCCTTATCATTTATGCTATTTCAAGCTATGATCAGTAAGCTCCACCCGAGCTAATGAACAATAAGCTCTATTGAGCTGAAACAGTAAGTTCTATCAAGCTGAACAGTAAGCTCATAGAGCTAAAACAGTAAGCTCCAATGAGCTGATAACAGCAAGCTCTTAGAGCTGATATATCGGTAAGCTCATACGAGCTGTGATGAGTCCGCAAGAAATGCAAGAGCTCGACGAAAACGGTAACCCAGTAACATGTCACCCATATCCTATGAATTCATACAGTTCAAACAAGGTTCAGTAACATATAAATTACATCAATAAGGCATTCATACTTCAAGTATTTCCATTATATACATTCATTTCAATAATTACAAGTATATAAAAGTTTGATTCTAATTATACGAACTTACCTCATATCCTCGGATAAAACTATCGGCTATTTGCCCACTTTTAGTTTTCCCTGATCTAGTTCTGGTATTTGCTTATATTGATCTATATAATATCAAATTAACTCATTCAAACTTTCATTCAATTCAATTTAGCCTAAAACATTAATTTTAACTAATTTACAATTTTACCCCTAGACTTTTGACTACTTTGCAATTTAGTCTTTAACACATAAAAATGCAAACTTGCACAATTAGACCATAACCCATGATAGCCGAATTTTAATGAAACTCCTAGCAGCCCATATCTTTCATTATTTCACACTTTTAACCACAACATTTCACATTTTCTCAATTTAATTCCTAATTGACATTTTTGTCAAAAATCACTTAACAAAACTTTTATATCTATCATTAAACCTTCATAATCTATCATTAATCATTTAATTACTCAATCATTCAAAAACGGCATCATTCAAAATATATAATAGTTTCAAAAACGAAGGTATGGTCTAGCTAGATTAAGCTGCAATGAGCTCAAAAACGTAGAAATCATTAAAAACGGATAAAAAATCGTACCTTAATTGCTCACTATAGCTTAGCCAAATGAAGAAAGCAATAATGGTGTTATTTTCACCCTAATTATTGTTGTTGATGATGAATGGAGAAGGAAATTTGGTTTTGTTTTATTATAATTAACCTTAATTAACCATTTACCATTTTAACCTTAAAATTAATTCAAAATTACACCAATTGCCATGCTATCATCCTCCACTAACCATAAATGTTCTATCTATCACTTAAGGACCTTTACTTTAATGTTCTATAGTTATTTCATACTTTTAGCTAATAGAACACAAGTTTTATGCTTTACGCGATTTAGTCCTTTTTACCGAATTAAGCATTTAAATAGTAAAATTTCTTAACGAAACTTTCACATAATTAATATATCATGCTATAGACCTTATTAAGAAAATTAAATAAATATTTTGACTTTGGATTTATGGTCCCAAAACCACTATTCTGATTTGACCTAAAAACGGGCTATTACATTGCGAACCCTTATTAATGAAAACCTTACTTGCTAAGCGAACCCAGTTAAAGTATGCGAACCCTTGAATGTATAACCTTTCTTGTTGTGAATCCCATATTTCATGCGAACCTATGTTGTTATGCGAACTTATGCTATTATACGAACCTATGATATTATGCGAACCTATGTTGTTATGCAAACCTATGTTATCATGTGAGCTTATGTTATCATGCAAACTTATGTTATTATGAGAACCTATGTTGTTATATGAACATATGTTATCATACAAACCTATGTTTTTATGTGAACATATGTTATTATGTGTGTCTTAATATTAATTTCTAAGTACTTGTGTGTTTTTGTTCGAATATGTGAACTTTGAAAATATTTGTTTATTACTTCATGTGAATCTTGAAGTTTTTATTGTTTGTTGACATCCAAACCTTTCCTCTTTACCTAAATTTTATGTGCTCGCATTTTTTATATTTCATGCATGTTATTATGAAAATCCACTGATTATAATAACTTAGCACATTTTATGTTGTAAATTCATGGTATGTTGGAGGTTAGGTTGGGAGTTAATGGAGAGTCGCTCCAGTGGCTAATATGGCATGCCAAATTTAGCTAGAACCTACTCGGACGAGTTTGGGGTGTTACAAGATATGTTTCCAATCATCTAGCATCGATCATAATTCTTTACGTAAGCATACACGTCTCTAAACAGAGTTGGAAAAAAAAACCCACCTTTTAAGGCCTTGGCCGTGGTATGTGATCTTCTGAAGTGTCCTCCACTTGGAGTTAAATGACATTGATATAAAATATTTTTTACCTCATTTTCTGCCACACATATCCTGATCATTTGGCCTTTGCATTGTTTGAATAAGTATGGCTCCTCCCAAAAGTGGTACTTCACATTGTGAATAAACTTTTTCCTTTGCTGGTACGACTTATCAGGAGGCATCAATCCACAACTAGATAGTTAGCGTAATTAGCAAACCAAAGGGTATTATGGACATGATTTACCTTGAATGTTTGCTCATCTAAAAATGTCTCGTTAATGGGTACAAGAGGAGAAGTTTCTTCTTGTTGCTCCGATCTAGATAACTAATTTGCTACTTGGTTTTCTACCCATTTTTTATCTTCAATTTCTAGATCGAACTATTAAAGTAGAAGTACTTACCGGATCAACCTCGGCTTAGCATCTTTCTTGGCAAGAAAGTATTTGATCGTTGAACGATTCGTAAAGACAATCGCCTTGGCACCTACAAGATAAGATTAAAACTTATCAAAAGCAAAAACAATAGCAACTCTTTTTTCCATTACCATGTCAATCAATTGAGCTCCTGTCAAAGTTTGACTCTCATAGTAGATGGGATGAAATATCTTGTTCCTTCGTTCTCACATTATGGTTCCCATAGCAAAATCACTTGTGTCATACATTAATTCGAATGGTGACTCCTAATCCAGTGTGATGGTGATTGGTGTTGAGACCAATAGACTATTCATATCATCAAAACCCTTCAAGTATTCTTCATCAAAGTTAAATGTTCTTCCCTTCTCCAATATTTTGCATAAGGGTTTAGCAGTTTTGGAGATCCTCTGATAAAATTCGACATGTCCCAAAAAACTCCTAACACCCTTAACATATGTCGAAGGTGAGAGTTTCCCAATGACATCTACTTTTGCTTTGTCTACTTCGATCCTTCATCTCGTTATTCGATGTCCCAGGACAGTACCTTCTCGTACCATAAAATGACACTTTTCCCAATTGAGCACAAGGTTCATTTCTTCACACCGCCTTAGTACCTTGGCTAGATTGGCTAGGCAATCATCTTAAGTATCTCCAAACACTAAAAAATCATCCATAAAAACTTCCAAACACTTGTCCACCATGTCAGTAAAAATCGTCATCATACATTTTTGAAATATAGCAGGTGCATTACATAAACCAATAGGCATATGTCTAAAGGAAAACTTACTATACAGGCATGTGAATGTCATTTTATGTTAATCCTCCGCAGCTACTACGATCTAGTTGTAACCTCAGTATCTGTCTAGAAAATAGTAATAGTCTCACCTTGTGAGTCCATCTAACATATGATCTAAGAATGACAATGGAAAGTGGTCTTTCTGAGTTGCCTTGTTTAGTTTTTTTATAATCTATACAGATTCTCCATCCCGTAACTATCTTGGTAGGTATTAACTCATTATTTTCATTCGTTACGACTGTAATGCCTCCTTTGTTTGGCACGCACTGGACCGAACTTACCCATGAATCATTTGAGATGGAGTAAATTATACCTGCATCTAAGCACTTAATGATTTCTTTCTTTACCATATCTTTCATAATCAAGTTTAGTATCTATTGTCCATAAATTTTTCCCTTCTTGCCATCCTCTAAGATGATCTTGTGCATGCATATAGATGGACTAATACCACAAAAGTCAGCTATGGTCCATTAAATAGCCCTTTTGAATTTCTTTAGCACTTCAATTAGTTTTTTCTTCCTTTTCTTTAGTTAGCTTGGCTGAAATAATCACAGGCAAAGTAGAAGCATCACCTAAATAAATATATTTTAATGTGAGGGTAATACGTTGAGATCTAATTTAGATAGCTCTGCAACTAATGGTTTTCGTTGAACATGCTCTCTGTTTGCCAATTAAAAAGCTTTAAAATGAGATTGAGGCTCAAATCCCTTTAAGTTAGCGTCTAGAAAAGCCAAGTAGTCCTTTCCTTCTTCATGACTAGAAGAGTCAAAAATTAAAACCTGCTCCAATGAGTCCTCTACAGAATTGAGTTCCTATTCTACGACTAAAGCTTCTAATTAGGGTACTGCAAAGCACTTGTTAGTAGCATCAGGAAATTTCATAGACTTAAATACATTATATATTATCTCTTCATCCTAAACACGTGACCACCTCCGGACATACCAATATCCAGAGTAGAAATCCTGCACGAAATATATGAAAAGCAATATCCGCAAGTATATGTGTTAGGTTGTAATATAATTACAACGGAGTATGTAAATACTCTGAGGTTCGTACCAAGGGAGGCAAGCACTAAATTAATTCTAACCTAAACATAAATAGATCTAAGAAGTACTTTTAAATGGATTATAGTACGATGAATAAAAAGAAAGGTTGGGGTAATATATACTAAAAATAATACTAAAAGAAATTAAGGAAATAAATAAAACTCGAGAAATTAAAGAGTAAAATGTATCAAATCTGAGCATGGGTGATTAGCTAGCTTTAGAATCATAATCAACTGTTGTCTTGAGTTTTCTTGTTCAATCAACTAGTCAATACCCTAGCAGGATCTTCTGATTCTTCTATTAGATCACCAAGTTGGTAAGAACTACTTATCCCTCGACCTCACTATCTAGACCGATTGAGGGTTAAGGAGTTCACAGATAGGCCATACAAAATCTGGGTTAATTCCCACTTTAGTGACTTCCTAGGGTTTTTAGGCCTAGGGTTTTAGGTTCTTCCTCTCCTGAACAGTTGATCTGCTAAGAAACCCCTGCAAAATAGTTAATTCATAATACCTCCACTTGCTGAGCCCCTACAGGAGGATTAGTTCCTCGTAGATCTCATAAACAATATAAACTTGATAAAGAGAATAAACATAAAGAGCAATTCAAGAGAATAGAGTTTAGAAGAAGTGTAATTTGTATTAAAGTTCAGTGCAGAATCCTCTCAGAGTTTGATTGTACTTCACAAATCTGACCTCACAAAAGTAAATAACAAGAACGGAAATAAAATTCAAACCCAAAGAAAAGAGAAAAACTAAAGACTAGTTCTAAAGGAAAAATTATAGAATATGAAAGGTGTCCATAACTGTAACCCCTTAAAGTCAGCCTAAACGTTATGGCCGAATCTCGAAGATCACATTGGTCATAACGATGATGCAATAAAATGTTTAGAAATGTTTTCTTAAAAAAATTGATTTTACAAAACATATTTGAATCTTGTTTTAATTAAAATCAAATTTAGTTGCTATCTTTAACTTTCGAAAACTCAAGTAATGTGAGTGTTTTAGGGAAAACATCGCAATTCAATTAAAACATCACAGTGGACAAAATTCTATATTTAAAACTCATTTGTCATTTTGAAAATGTAAATTAACATACATTTCGTAAAATATTCATTTCGTGAGCAGATAGTGTCAGATTTCGAAAACATAGTATAAATTTCGAAATTCACTTTATTGAATTTAATTTGTCACTTTTATTTAAAAAATTGTCATAAATTATTATTTTTTCCAAATCACTTAGATGATAGTTTTAAAACATAACCCATGCAGAAAAATGCCAAGTTAAAATCCAAAATCAAAAAAAAAAAACATACGAATCAAAGTCCATAATAAATAAACACAACCCAATATATCAAATACCAACAATAATAAATTTTTTTGACAAATAACCGAGAGTGCCTCCATAGCCAAGCCTATCCTAACCTCGATTACTTGAAATATTAGAATTTAAAGGGGTGAGCTTTAAAAACTTTGTGTGGGTTGTTAATAATAATCATAAAATTAACGCATATTAACATTATTTAAAATAGATCATAACATATAGATTATTCAATCACATAATCAGATATGGGAAAAAGTGTAATGACGATGTCAATGCAACGCTTTTTAGAAATCAATGTAGATTTTGAAAACAGATCCTACCCAACTCTTTTACACACCAACAAGAGTTCCCCAGAACTCGTCCATCCAATATCACGCAAAAAATATGGACTAACCATTAGATAGTGCAATCGTGCTACCAGAAATAGAATAGTGTGGTTGAACCACCAGATATTGTAGGTTTACTACCAGATACAGAGTAATGTGGACATGCCACTAGAAAATGAAGATTTATTGTCAAATACTTCCTTCATATATTTTCCCACCCAATGCAGTGATATGGCATAAAAATCATATTTATAGTAGCATGCTTTACATACGAATCAAAATATTAGAATATGGCATGCTTAACCATGCGAATCAAATCTCATTTTTTATACATATTTTGAAAACGGCATGCTTAGCATCCAAAATAGAATATCATAATAGAGTATGCTCAACATGTGAATCCATATATCAAAATAATAACATATAACAGTTTCACATAGATCAGATTATTGATAATCATATTTTCATTAGCCATAAATCCTATGACATGAGTAATGGCAATCACATATTAACATATATTATAGAATCACCCAAACAACAAATCATCATCACAAATCTTAAAGTTTCGGGATTTACTTGGTATCCTTGTTTATCGAATTTTATTGATCTCTATGAATAAGTTTGTATTCACACATACTCATATTTTCAAGAATCATATAACCAGAAATATTTCATTTATAATATCAATATTAATTACATTTAATTAATATTATATATTATTATCAAGATCAAGTCTCCACACCTTAGATCCAATTGACTAAATCCCAATTCCACTTCGAAAAGGGAGTTCGATTCCTTGAGTCAAAAAAATGTCAATAGATCATACCCTTCTACTAGAAGTGCGTAAACTCGAGGATTTTCGAGTGATTCTTCATGAAAGCGTGAAATCAAGAAGTTAGTATGTAACACCCTAACCCGGCCCGGATGTTATGGCTAGGTTTAGCGCGTCACATTGAAGTGTTTTAGCAAAAACCTTGTTTTCATTGAAAACCCTTCCTTAAAATGAGAATCTTAACTAACTTATAGAAACTCTCTTTCAATTGTGAAAGCTTGTTTAAAACATATGATTTCTGAAAACCTGTCATTTTAAAATTCAGTTGCGAAAACATAGAAAACAAACTATGATTTAGGAAACCCATGTTCAACTTCTCATAATTATAATGCATAAAAACAACAATCCTAATAATATTAAAAGGGAAGGCCTTATTACAATCTAGTCTGAAATTACTTAATAAACTAGAAACTATATCCTCTTTTTAGAAAAAGGAACAAGTCCAAGTCGTCTTGTTAGCTGGCCACCTCCGAGTCCCTCTAAACATCGAACCTTCTACTGAGCATCACCTGAGAACAATAAAAAAGAGGGGGTGAGTTTTTGGAAACTCAATGTGTACAACCCTCGAAGAGAAATAAGCATTCATCAATCCATAAAATCATACATGCAATGCAATGCAGTACAACCCACCCTATTAATCCAACCGGTACACATCAACTCTGTCCCCCAATACACATTAAGTGAGGATATAAATATCGACCCACCCATCCGATACACATCAAGGGTAGCCCGGTTGTGGAACTACCTTCATTGCAGTAAGCTGCCAATAACATATTGGGCTTAAAAGCTGTCAGTGGATCCACGGTTGTCAAGCAACCATGCGATCCTCACATACTTCCTTCGTTCCATAATTCCCAACCCATATGCAACCTAAACAGAATATCGTATGTATGCGGCAGATATACATGAACATCCATAAGTCATACATTCCACACATAGGGGTATTTTAGTCATTTTCGCCCTTAGGGGCATTTAGGTAATTTCTCTTATTATGGGTTTGTTACTTACCTTGGCCCGTTAACAAGTCCCCGTTAGCTAAAGTGAACAAATACTATGCACCAGGTAGGATTCTAGAGAAGTGGAGGTGAGTCATTAAGACCGCTTAAGTACCAAGCTCTCCCTAGATCCAATCCTAGACATGCATATACTCATTTCCACACCTTAACCTTATGGCTCGTCCACGGTCGCAATTAATTAATTAAGTTTTATGTCAAATAAAAAGTTATCAGATAATAGGCCCAAAACCCCTTATAGAGCCTAAACAAGTCTACATACATGCATATGGCCCACTAGGCCCAATCTAATTCATATGGACCATTAGGCCCAAATCACATTCATATACATGCTCTCATATAATTTACATCACTTAACATCAAGTTGCCAATTTTGCCTACTATGGCCCAACAACCCATCGGGCCCAATTAGCCCATCTTGGCCCGGTTGGCCAAAACACGGCCCAAGTTCATGGAATCTCCCATGGGGCCTCAGATAAGCTTTCAATTTCCCCCTTACGAGCGTTCGCGCACTTGCAAGACTATCGTAGCCAAACTTTCGGGATTTCGGCTTTTGCCGATATATTGTGTGTGTGCAGTGTGTGTGCAGTGTATTAACACACCTGGTAATAAAGCGTGCTGCGATCCCCCTTACCACGAACCTACAATCAATATCACTCAATGACTACTAACATATACTTACCGAATACTTTACCAAAAGCCGAAGTCTCACCTTAACCTTACTTGAAACGACAAGTCTTAATAGCTTTTCCTTAATCACTATCAAGAGTGCTACCCAGATCTGCATTAAGCTTTATTGCTAAAAACATATTGGGTGACTTGTATCCAGCATATGTCACCCTTTTCTACTAAAGCCTATTCAGCCAACCTTTACCGAAGTGAAGAACACTTACTAAAGTTTCAACACCAAGGGAGCAAATTGGCATAGATCCAAAACACAGGGATTCGATACTAATCCTACTAAAACTGATTAGAAGAAGTGAGGGATAGAGTGATCTATACTAGAAAAATCAATTGAGAGAGCAAAACACTTACACTAGAATCGATCGAAGTAGAAAGAGTAGCGGCGGCACAGAGGATATTCGGCTCTTGAGACTTGTATGGTGAAAAAGGTTATTCGGCACAAAGAAAAGTAGAAATCATTTAAAACCAGAGGTGAATCACAAAGAGAACTTGAGTAAGAGAAGAACAGAAAATCAGCACAAAGAAAAAGCAGGAAGAACAAGGGATTTTCGGCTTTTAGACCTTTGGAGAAAAAGGTGTTTTCTGGAAACAAGGTGAGGGAGAATTCGACATTAGCCTAGCAACCACACATTCGACATCTATAAATAGCCTCTAGTAGAATTTCCTATCCCCTAATCCCCAATTCCACTCCACCTCTTTACACTCCTCATCTCCTAATTTTTCTCCCTGATAACCCCGTAATTCCTACCTCAAATTTCTCCTCTTATAACTCCCTACAGAGTTCACATTCAATGCCACCACTATCTATCCCTTAAGCAAAAATAAATCCTTTCCTTGAGCAAGGAGGGACTCGAACCCCTTACCCGCCTTGTATGTGACGCCACTTGCCACTCTACCACAAGGCTTTCTTGTGCCCAATTCTTCCTTTATTTATTTAAAAGCCAACCTACTTGCCAACATGGTTCTTCTAATCATTAAACTATAATTTCTTTCACCCCTAAGTTTGAACTCAAGCCTTAACCAAGACCTACTATCACATAATTAACACTTGACTAGGAATGTTAAACATAATTTTTTATCGAAATCGAAAAAAATGAAACTTCAGGATTTTGGGATTTTTAGGGCGTTACAACTCTACCCCTTAAAAGAAACTTCATCCTTGAAATTCCTAACTATTAGTACAGCTGCCTAGCATAGACTTCCACACCACGCTCCCACTGCACACTCTAATTCAAAACTAAATAAATAGCATATTATGGTTAACGTACGTACCAATATTCGCCTCTGGAGTATCTCCATCCTCTCGACGATGTGCTGCATAGACCAACGCTGGTTGTCTTGCCTCAGCATGACCAGCACCTCTGCCCGGTGCTCCACTACTCAAACCGTTTCCACCTCTGGCCTGAACATGGGCTCTGGGCGGCTGCTGACCACCCCTCGATGGCTATACATCACCTCTACCCAAGCCTAGCACCTGAACTAGTATCCTAGGGAAATTCCTGATCCTATGCCCCATAGGTCCACAAGCGAAACAAGCTCCCGTCCTCTTCCAACACTAGCCTATATGGCCTTTCCCACAATCAGCACAAGGTGTCACACCTGGATTAACAGTAGGGGGCCCTGCTCTAACTGGTCCATTAACTCTGGCCCTAGCCCTAAGCCTCTGTCCAACACCAAGATTCTCAGCTTTCCTTTTATTTTTATCCCTTTTCTTTTTCTCTATTTAGGCGCTCAGTGTGCTTTACCTCCTTTGCTATCTTTGCTTTCTCCACCAACTCTGAGAAAACTCGCTCCTTTGTGGAGCTATCAAAACTCTGAGTCTATCTCTAAGTCCATCCTCAAGCCTAATGCAACGCTCATAGTCCGTTGCCACCATAACTCTTGCATACCTACTAATGGGTAGAAATTCCACCTCATACTCCGCCATAGATTTGTTTCCCTGGGTCAAGTTCAGGAACTCCTTCCTTCTAGAATCCACATAACTCAGACCTATATACTTCCCTTGGAACGCAGTTTTGAAGAACTCCCATGCGACATGCTTACGTTGGGTGCCCTCTTTCACAGTCAGCCACCACTGGTAAGCTTCTTCCCTAAGTAGTGACACTTCCCCTTTCAACTTTTGTTCAAGAGAACAGTCCAAGTCCTCCATTATCCTTTTGAGGGCCTCCAATTAGTATTCCACCATGTTAGGAGCCACACTAGCCACGCCTTTAAAGATTTCAGCCCCATTTGATCGAATTCGCTCCGGAATGGACCCCCGATTTCTCGTGCCATTATTGGGCCCTGCGACCCTTTCCAAAATCCTCAGCATTGCCTGCGACAATGCATCTTCCCCTGCAGCCCGATCATACGGCCCAGTCCTAGTTACAGGTGAGGCCGGAGCCTCTTCTCTTCCAACATCGGGCATATGCCCTGACGCTGACGATTCAGCCCTAACACTTCCGTGGCCCAGGCTACGGCCTCTTGGACCTCTTCTAGCACTCATCGTTGTCTCGCGTATTATCTTGATTACAAATTTTATGAAGTTTTAGTTAGTTTTAATAATTAAACCGATGTTTTATGGAAGTATTAAAAGAAGGTTTTTATCGTAAATCCTCTATAGTTCCAAGGTCCTACGGGTTTCAGTTTCAATCTAAAAAAACCTTAGCGTAATCATCTAAAGTAGCCCACTAACTACCTACAACATATCAAATTACACAAGCTTAAGAATAAAGGAACTTACTTGGTTCAACGTCGGAGACTCGGTGTGCCACACAACAAGAATTTTTTTCCTCTAAAGCATTGTGATCCGAATTTTTTTTAAAAGCAAAACTAGAATAATAAAAAAACTTCACAGCCTGAATTTTGTAACTTGCGCTCTGATACCACTAAATATAACACCCTAACCAGGCCCGAATGTTATTGTCAGATCCAGAACGTTACATTGAAGTGTTTTAGCGAAAATTTTGTTTTCATTGAAAACCCCTCCCTAAAATGAGAACCTTAACTAACTTATAAAAACTCTATTTCAATCGCGAAAGCTTGTTTAAAACATATGATTTATGAAAACCTGTCATTTTAAAATTAATTTGCAGAAACGTAGAAAACCAACTATGTTTTAGGAAACCCATGTTCAACTTCTCATAATTACAACGCATAAAAACAACAATCCAAATAATATTAAAAGGGAAGGCCTTATTACATTCCAGTCTAAAATTACTTAATAAACTAGAAACTATATGCTCTTTTCAAAAAAAAGAACAGGTCCAATTCGTCTTCCTAGCTGGCCACCTCCGGGTCCCTCCAAACATCGAACCTTCTACTGAGCATCACTTGAGAAAAATAAAAAAGAGGGGGTGAGTTTTTAGAAACTCAGTGTGTACGAACCTCGACGAGTAATAAGCATTCATCAATCCAGAAAATCATAATGCAATGTGATGCAGTGCAACCTACCCCAATAATCCAACCAGTACATATCAACTCCGTCCCTCGATACACATCATGTGGGGATATAAGTATCGACCCACCCATCCGATACACATCAAGGGTAGCCCAGTTGCAGAACTACCTTCATTGCAACAAGCTGCCAATCACATATTGGGTTTAAATGCCATCGGTGGATCCACGGTTGTCAAGTAACCATGCGATCCTCATATAATTCCTTCGTTCCATAATTCCCAACCCATATGCAACCTAAACAAAACATCGTATGTATGCAGCAAATATACATGAACATCTATAAGTCTTAGTTTCCACACATAGGGGTATTTTAGTCATTTTCGCCCTTAGGGGCATTTTGGTAATTTCTCTTGTTATGGGTTTGCTACTTACCTTGGCCTGTTAACAAGTCCCCGTTGGCAAAAGTGAACAGATACTATGCACCTATTAGGACTCTAAAGAAGAGGAGGTGAGTCATTAAGACCGCTTAAGTACCAAGCTCTCCCTAGACCCAATCCTAAACATGCATATACCCATTACCACACTTTAACCTTATGAGTCGTCCACGGTCACAATTAATTAATTAAGTTTTATTTCAACTGAATAGTTATCAGATAATATGCCCAAAACCCCTTACAGAGCCCAAACAAGTTTACATACATGCATATAGCCCACTAGGCCCAATCTCATTCATATGGACCATTAGGCCCAAATCATATTCATGTGGCCGATTAGGCCCAAATCACATTCATACGGACCATTAGGCCCAAATCACATTCATATACATGCTCTCATATAATTTACATCACCTAACATCAAGTTGCCAATTTTGCCTATTATGGCCTAACAGCCCATCGGGCCCAATTAGACCATCCTTGCCCGGTTGGCCAAAACAAGGCCCAAGTTCATGGAATTGCTCATGGGGCCTCAGATAAACTTTCAATTTCCCCCTAACAAGTGTTCGCAAACTTTCAAGACTACCATAGCCAAACTTTTAGCTTTTCGGCATTTCGGCTTTTGCCAATCCACTGTGTGTGTGCAGTGTATGTACACACCTGGTAATAAAGCGTACTACGATCTCCCTTACCATGAACCTACAATCAATATCACTCAATCATTACTCATATATACTTATCGAATACTTTACCAAAAGTCAAAGTCTCACTTTAACCTTACCTGAAACGCCAAGTCTTAATAGCATTTCCTTGATCAGTAATCACGAGTGCTACCCAGATCTGCATTAACCTTTATCGTTAAAAACATATTGGGTGACTTGTATCCAGCCTATGTCACCCTTTTCTACTAAAGCCTATTCGGCCAATCTTTACCTAAGTGAAGAACACTTACCAAAGTTTCAACACCTAGGGAACAAATCGGCATAGATCCAAAAGACTGGGATTCGATACTAATCCTACCAAAACCGATTAGAAAAAGAAGGGACAGAGTAATCTATACTAGAAAAATTGATCGAGAGGAAAAACACTTACACTAGAATCGATCGAAGTTGAAAGAGTAGTGGCGGCACAGAGGATATTCAAATCTTGATACTTATATGGTGAAAAAGGTTATTCGTCGCAAAGAAAAGTAGAAATCGTTTAAAACCAGAGGTGAATCAAAAAGAGAACTTGAGTAAGGGAAGAATGGAAGATCGGCACAAAGAAAAAGAAGGAAGAACAAGGGATTTTCGGCTTTTAGATCTTTAGAGAAAAAGGTGTTTTCTGGAAACAAGGTGAGGGAGAATTCGACATTAGCCTGGCAACCTCACATTCGACATCTATATATATCCTCTGGTCGAATTTCCTATCCCCTAATCCCCAATTCCGCTCCACCTCTTTACACTTCTCATCTCCTAATTTTTCTCCCTAATAACCCCTTAATCCCCTCCTCAAATTTCTCCTCTTATCACTCCCTACGGAGATCACATTCAACGCCACCACTGTCCATCCCTTAAGCAAAAAAAAATCCTTCCTTTGAGCAAGGAGGGACTTGAACCGCTTACCTCCTTACCTTGTATGTGACGCCACTTGCCACTCCACCACAAGGCTTTCTTGTGTCCAATTCTTCCTTCATTTATTTAAAAGCCAACCTACTTGCCAACATGGTTCTTTTAATAATTAAACCATAATTTCCTTTACCCCTAACTTCGAACTCAAACCTTAACCAACACCTACTATCACATAATTAACACTTGACTAGGAATGTTAAACACAATTTTTTATCGAAACCGAAAAAAATAAAAGTTTGAGATTTTGGGATTTTTCGGGCGTTACAACTCTACCCCCTAAAAGAAATTTCATCCTTGAAATTCCTAACTATTAATACAGTTGCATAGCATAGACTTCCACACCACGCTTCCGCTGCGCACTCTAATTCCTCACTAAATAAATAGCATATTATGGTTAACGTACGTACCAATATTCGCTTATGGAGCATCTCCATCCTCTCGGTGACATGCTACATAGACCAACATTGGCTGTCTCGCCTCAGTATGACCAGCACCTCTGCCCGGTGCTCCACTGCCCAAACCGTTTCCACCCCTGCCCTAAACATGGCCTCTGGGCGGCTATTGACCACCCCTCGATGGCTATACATCACCTCTACCAATGCCTGGCACCTGAACTGGCATCCTAGGGCAATTTCTAATCCTATGCTCCATAGATCCACAAGCCAGACAAGCTCCCATCCTCTTCCAACAGTCGCCTACATGACCTTTCTCACAATCAACACAAGGTGTCACCCCTGGATTAACAGTAGGGGGCCCTACTCTAACTGGCCCATTAACTCTGGCCCTAGCCCTAGGCCTTTGCCCAACACCAGGAGTCTCAGCTTCCCTTTTATTCTTACCCTTTTCTTTTTCCCGATTTAGGCGCTTAGTGCGTTTTACCTCCTCTACTATCTTTGCTTTCTCCACCAACTCCGAGAAAACTCGCTCCCTTTGTGGAGCTATCAATACTCTGAGGCTATCTCTAAGTCCATCCTCAAACCTAATGCAACACTCATAGTCCGTTGCCACCATAACTCTTGCATACCTACTAGGGCGTAGAAATTCTGCCTCATACTCTGCCATGGATTTGTTTCCCTGGGTCAACTTCAATAACTCCTTCCTTCTAGCATCCACATAACTCAAACCTACATACTTCTTTGGGAACGCAGTTTTGAAGAAGTCCTATGTGACCTGCTCAGGTTGGGTGCCCTCTTTCACTATCAGCCACCACTGGTAAGCTTCTTCCCAAAATAGTGACAATGCCCCTTTCAACGTTTGTTTAGGAAAACAGTCCATGTCCTTCATTATCCTTTTGGGGGCCTCCAATTAGTATTCCACCACGTTAGGAGCCACACTAACCATGCCTTTAAAGATCTCAGCCCCACTTGATCAAAGTCGCTCCGGAATGGACCCTTGAGTTCTAGTGCCGTTATTGGGCCCTGCGACCCTTTCCAAAATCCTCAGCATTGCCTACGACAATGCATCTTCTCCCATAGCCTGATTATATGGCCCAGTCCTAGCTACAGGTGAGGCCAGAGCCTCTTCTATTCCAACATCGAACATATTCCTTGATGCTGACGATTCAGCCCTAACACTTCCGTGGCCTCGGCTACGCCCCTTGCACCTCTTCTAGCACTATCATTGTCTCACGTTTATCTAGATTACAAATTTTAAGAAGTTTTAGTTAGTTTTAATAATTAAACTGATGTTTTATGGAAGTATTAAAAGAAGGTTGTTGTCGTAAATCCTCTACAGTTTCAAGGTCCTACGGGCTTCAGTTTCAATCTAAAAAAAACCTTAGCAAAATCATCTAACGCAGCCCACTAACTACCTACAACATATTAAATTACACAAGCTTAAGAATAAAGGAACTTACTTTGTTCAACGTCGGAGACTCGGTATGCCACACAGTAAGAATTTTTTTCTTCCAAAACATTGTGATCCCCGAATTTTTTTTAAAAGCAAAACCAGAATAATAAAGCCCACTTCACAGCCTGAATTTTGTAACCTGGGCTCTGATACTACTATGTAACACCCTAACCAGGCCCAGACATTATGGCCGGATCCAGAACGTCACATTGAAGTGTTTTAGCGAAAATCTTATTTTCATTGAAAACCCTTCCTTAAAATGAGAACCTTAACTAACTTATAAAAATTCTTTTTCAATCGTGAAAGCTTGTTTAAAACATATGATTTAAGAAAACCTATCATTTTAAAATTAAGTTATGGAAACGTAGAAAACAAACTATAATTTAGGAAAGTCATGTTCAACTTCTCATAATTACAACGGATAAAAACAACAATCCAAATAATATTAAAAGGGAAGGCCTTATTACATTCCAGTCTAAAATTACTTAATAAACTAGAAACTACATGCTCTTTTAAAAAAAAGAACAGGTCCAATTCGTCTTCCTAGCTGGCCACCTCCGGGTCCCTCCAAACATCGAACCTTCTACTGAGCATCACTTGAGAAAAATAAAAAAGAGGGGGTGAGTTTTTAGAAACTCAGTGTGTACGAACCTCAACGAGTAATAAGCATTCATCAATCCAGAAAGTCATACATGCAATGCGATGCTGTGCAACCCACCCCAATAATCCAACCGGTACACATCAACTCTGTCCCTCGATACACATCATGTGGGGATATAAGTATCGACCCACCCATTCGATACACATCAAGGGTAGCCCAGTTGCAGAACTACCTTCATTGCAGCAAGCTGCCAATCACATATTGGGTTTAAAAGCCATCGGTGGATCCACGATTGTCAAGTAACCATGCAATCATTATATAATTCCTTCGTTCCATAATTCCCAACCCATATGCAACCTAAACAAAACATCGTATGTATGCAGCAGATATACATGAACATCCATAAGTATTACATTCCCCACATAGAGGTATTTTAGTCATTTTTGCCCTTAGGGGCATTTAGGTAATTTCTCTTGTTATGGGTTTGTTACTTACCTTGGCCTGTTAACAAGTCCCCATTGGCTAAAGTGAACAGATACTATGCATTTGGTAGGATTCCAAAGAAGAGGAGGTGAGTCATTAAGACCGCTTAAGTATCAAGCTCTCACTAGATCCAATCCTAAACATGCATATACCCATTACCGCACCTTAACCTTATGGCTCGTCCATGGTCGTAATTAATTAATTTGTTTTATTTCAATTAAACAGTTATCAGATAATAGGCCCAAAACCCCTTAGAGAGCCCAAACAAGTCTACACACATGTATATGGCCTACTGGGCCCAATCTAATTCATATGGACCATTAGGCCCAAATCATATTCATGTGGCCCATTAGGCCCCAAATCGCATTCATACAACCCATTAGGCCCAAATCACATTCATATACATGCTCTCATATAATTTCCATCACTTAACATCAAGTTGCCAATTTTGCCTACTATGGCCAATAGCCCATCGGGCCCAATTAGCCCATCCATGCACTCGCAAGACCAGCGAAGCCAAACTTTCAGCTTTTCGGCATTTCGACTTTTACCGATCTACTGTGTGTGTGCAATGTATGTACACAGCTGGTAATAAAGTGTGCTATGATCCCCCTTACCACAAACCTACAATCAATATCACTCAATGATTACTCACATATACTTATCGAATACTTTACCAAAAGCTGAAGTCTCACCTTAACCTTACCTGAAATGCCAAGTCTTAATAGCTTTTCCTTGATCACTAATCACGAGTGCTACCCAGATCTGCATTAACCTTTATCGTTAAAAACATATTAGGTGACTTGTATCCAGCATATGTCACCCTTTTCTACTAAAGCCTATTCGGCCAACCTTTACTGAAGCGAAGAACATTTACCAAAGTTTCAACACCTAGGGAGTAAATCGATAGAGACCCAAAAGACTGGGATTCGATACTAATCCTACAAAAACTGATTAGAAGAAGTGAGGCACAGAGTGATCTATAGTAGCAAAACCGATTGAAGGAGCAAAACACTTATACTAGAATCGGTCGAAGTAGAAAGAGTAGTGGCGGCACAGAGGATATTTGGCTCTTGAGACTTGTATAGTGAAAAAGGTTATTCGACACAAAGAAAGTAGAAATCATTTAGAATAGAGGTAAATCAAAAAGAGAACTTGAGTAAGGGAAGAATGGGAATTCGACACAAAGAAAAAAGAAGGAAGAACAAGGGATTTTTGGCTTTTAGATCTTTAGACAAAAAGGTGTTTTCTGGCAACAAGGTGAGGGAGAATTTGACATTAGCCTTGCAATCTCACATTCGGAATCTATATATAGGCTCTAACCAAATTTCCTATCCCCTAATCCCCAATTTGGCTCCACCTCTTTACACTCCTCATCTCCTAATTTTTCTCCCGGATAACCCCTTAATCCCCTTCTCAAATTTCTCCTCTTATCACTCCCTACAGAGTTCACATTCAACACCACCACTTTCCATCCCTTAAGCAAAAATAAATCCTTCCTTTGAGTAAGGAGGGATTCGAACCCCTTACCTCTTTGCCTTGCATGTGACCCCATTTCCCACTCCACCACAAGGCTTTCTTGTGTCCAATTCTTCCTTCATTTATTTAAAAGCCAACCTACTTGCCAACATGGTTCTTTAAATAATTAAACTATAATTTCTTTCACCCCTAAGTTTAAACTCAAACCTTAATCAAGACCTACTATCACATAAATAACACTTGACTAGGAATGTTAAACACAATTTTTTATCGAAATCGAAAAAAATGAAAGTTTAGGATTTCGGGATTTTTGGGGCATTACATAGTAACATCCTAACCAGAAAATAATTTTATGATCAAAACATGTATGTAAGTTCTTCATAATTATGATTTAGCGGAGGAAGAAGGCTGGGCAATAAATTCCAAAAATCCAGTTAAAGAGGGGGAGTTGGCACTATAAACACAAAATAGAAGTTGTAACGCCCCAGAAACTTAAGTAATTGTTTTTGTATATTTGTAGCACACAAATCTGTATCTGCTTCAGTGGTTAAGTATTCTTTGAAGTGTTTGAGAAGTATTGAGTTCATGATCGCTATTTTTGTTTGATAGGTTTTAAATATTTATAAAGAATCGTTCTTGAAACTAACATTATCATGATGTAGGCAAGTGTACCTATCTAACAGTAGTATAGTTTTAGCAAGACTGGATTGTCGAACCCAAAGGAATTAAAAGTACTAGTAATGACTGTCTTTTTATTATCTAGCTTAGGAGTAAGAGGGTCTTGTTTTAACGAACTAATTATCTAAACTAAGAATTCAGAGAAAGTAGAATTGGGGTATTACTTTTGGAAAACGATTGAATTAAGACAACACCAAAGGAAAAATCCACCTAGACTTTACTTGTTATTTTGGATCTGAATCAAACGATTTATTCATTTAACTTATCCCGCAGAGATCCCTGAGTTATGTTATTATCCCTATTCAGGACTAATAATGTCTAATCCTTAGATTGAATAATTGAGACTTTTCTCTAATTAACACCCTAGGGTTGCATTAACTCGATCGATGGATCCCCTTATTAGGTTTCACCCTAATCTGGCAAAATCTTGTCACCCTATGTCTAGGCGCGCAATCAATTCCACTTAATTATGACAACTGTACTCTTAGACAGGGTCTATTCCTCCTCTGAATAAGAGCTTATCTTGAATCAATATCTTGGGATATTAAAACAATAATTAAGAACACATAATTAAGAACAAGTTAAATGTTTATCATACAATTTAGAAAATAATAACAATATTCGTCTTAGGTTTCATTCCCTTTAGGTATTTAGGGGATTTAGTTCATAACTAAAAAGGAAAACATCTCAGAAGAATAATGAATACAAAACATAAAGAAAACCCAAAACTCCTGAAGGGAAATTGAGGGGAGATATTCAGTCTTGATGGTGACTCTGACTTCTGAAATGGATCAATCGACTTTCCTTGAGCAGTTTCCTGCCTCCTTCTCTCTGTGCCCCTTTTCCTCTTCCTTTAGGGCGTATTTATAGGCTTTAGAATGCCTAAAAGCCCTCAAAATTAGCCTTTTCTGAATTGGACTCAACTTGGGTTTGGTAGTGACACGTCCGTGTGCGATTACTTCAGGCCACGGTCAAGCCTGTTAAATAGGCACGGGCGTGTGGTCTAGCCGTGTGAGTCGTGCTTCAATTCTGCCAAATTGACACAGCCGTGTGGTCTGCCCGTGTGAGGAAGCCAAGTCGTGTTGATTTCGTACTTTGGCCCATTTTCTCATTCTTTGGCTCGTTTCTCGTTCCTTTCGCTCTCTTTTTCTCTCCTAAGTATAAAACATGAAATTAAGGCATTAGGAGCATCGAATTGACCAATTCTAAGGAAAAATCATCCATAAAATGCGTTAAGCATGGGGTAAAAATATGTATAAATTAAGGTTTATCAAATACCCCCACACTTAAGCATTTGCTTATCCTCAAGAAAAATTCTCAACTCATAATCAAAATAAATTCTTCTCAACCTATAATTTCTATCGATAATATCTCAAAATAATCCATAGGTAATCATACATTGAAAATTCAACTGAAAGAACATCAAAGTTTCAAACATTCCAAGTTGAGTATTTAATCATGCAAAACTTTAGGCATCTCTCCTTATCTAAGTGGTTGCCTCGATTCAAAATCTCATAGAGTTTAACAACCTCACTAAATATTCACTCAAATCACTCAAAATGTTTAAGGACAATGTAAGTAGCACTCATTAGTCAATATGAAAAGTTATTACCATAGGCTTGCATGAAAATCACATTTCCACCACTATAATTTGAGATGATCCATCAATCAAAAGGTCTTTAGAGGGTTGTAACGTGGCTTTGGTTAGGGGGTGTGGTCACAAGCTGAAAGAAACGGTTAGAATTGAGATTGAATTGAAAAATCACTTAACTAGAAAACGATTTAATCATCACTTGCGTACAAAAGAGCTTCTTCTCAGAATATGGAATTTAAAAACTTAAGCTCAAAAACAAAAGATTAATACTAATGTGTATGCGCAAATTTTTTTTAAGAACAAGTTAAATAACATAGACTAACTATTAAGAACAAGACATAGCTGAGTAACTATTTCAATTCAAATCTTGACAAAAATAGGGATTTAATTTAGGGGATTTCAACAATAATGGGTTAAGCGTTAATATTACGGGTAATACAAAAAAATGGGTTGTTAGGCTCAAAGGGGTTCACTAGGGGTTAATCCTAAGTGCCTTAATCATTTTGACATATCAAATCAAATGGTGTGGTCTTGACATGCATAATCAAGCAAGTTCTAGAATAACAGTTCAATACTGATGCACTCAAAGCAATAATAAAAGTGAGCATGAAGGAATTAATAGATGCTCAAAAGGCTCAAAAATCTCACAAAAATTATGGCTTTTTGATGTTTAAAACTTGTGAATTCCAACTTAAAGTAATACCTAAACTTTGGGAAAACAACTTAAAATTTTAAATTCTTAAAAATCAATTATCATGCTTGATACTCTAATGTCTTAAAGTTTAAACAATCAATGCATAAATTCCTCTGTTTTAATTCAAGATATATCAATAAAAATCATAAATCAATCAAAATTTATCCTAAATATGATATGAGAGCATTTCAAGAGAACAAGGCAGTCATTCAGGGATTTTTCTGATAATTAAATGAATACCCCCACACTTAAGATGTACATTGTCCTCAATGTACAAAGATAGATATAAGAATATAGAAATAACATAGGGAGCGGAGTGAAACTTCTTGAGTGATGAGTGAATTTCCTTGAATTGGAGTTTTGGAGAATAAACGGCGTGAGGGTGGAGGAGGATACTCTGGCGGTGGTAGAGGTTCATTAGTCCATAAGTCTTGTGCCAAAAGAATATTATATCTGAAGTTGGTTATGATCGTGGTCAAGCAGGGCATGGCAGTCGTGGAGAACCTTTCTCAGTCCACGCCTGGTACTAGTGCATCCCAGCACCATGAAGGAGAATGATGGATGTGGCGGTTGAGAGCATGTAAGTCATTCTCCTCCTTGAATTCCTTCGTATATAAACCCAGTGTAGTATCAAATTCTGGGACGCTGAGTTGGCAGACTAATCCACCTAGGCAAAATTGCACCGTGCCGGGATCATCGTAGTTCGTCATCACGGTCTAAAGATGAAATGTGGAGCATAATTCCATCGTGAGCTTGAGATATGTCGGCTCGATGATCCCAAAGAAAAGCTCCCAAGGGTCGGTGGTTAGGAGGGCCCAAATCGCATCAGCCAACTGAACTTGTTCTACTGTAGCGCAGTCGATGCTGCAGCCCGCAATTAAAGGTCGGGCCCGGAGTTTTTGGAAAATTTCTTCTTGGGGCCAGATAGGGAACTTCAGGAAAGGGTGACGAACTTTCGCGGTAGGATCCGAAGAAGATGATGCTCCCTTCCTTTTCTTTGAAGTAGGGACAACGGCCTTTTTACCACGTGAAGACGACATTGTATGCCTGCAATTGGAAACATTAATTCATCTTGATGAGTAGACAGGGGAAAATGCAACTAAATTCGAAGAGGAAAATCCATAAATATGTTCAGCCACAATTACTAAGTTTAGCAAAAACAATAAGTTCAATGACCTACTTTTCTGGCATTAGCATGGTGATATAAGTAAAAATGGAAAATAATTGAATGTATCATACTATACAAATGAACATAAATGTTAACATAAGAGGCATTTATATTTCAACCATCCTAACCATGAATATGCACTTTTAACTAATCAAGTGGAGTAGAGAAATCATGTAATGAATAAGAATTTGAACAATAAAAAGATGATAACTTATTCTATAACTGACATTTGAGTGATAGAAAGATGAAAAAAATATGAAAAATATAGATTACTATGATAGAAAGCATTATAAATTAGTGAAATAAAAGAGAAATGAGTAAACAAACACTAAAGGAGAGAGGTTGGGTGTCGAAAATGCAGTTGGAAGCGGCACGCGGGCATGGTGGGGAGGACGTGTGGACTTGCAGCGGCTAGGTTTAAGGTTTTTTGGGTGAAAAAGACAATGAATAGTACAACCTATTTATAGATTTTGGGGCACACGGCCAGGGAACACACCCATGTTCCCCAATTTTTGCCCATGTGACTCGCAAATTTTGAATTTGGGTGCGTCTGACTTTTAGTCCACACTCGTGTTCCTTGGGCGTGTGGGTACACACGGCCGTGTGGCACAACTGTGCTTGGCTTTCTTCCCTTCTCCTACGCCCGTGTATGTAGGCCCACGCCCGTGTTCGTTTAACAGGTTCAACCATGGGTTCTAGACACGGGCGTGTCGCACGCCCGTGTTGTTTTGGCAGGTTCGCCCACGACCATGTCGCACGGCTATGGTGATTTATCGTATCCCGTGTTCGGGAAATCTTTCCCCTATTTTCACATGGCCCTAAGCAGGTCCGTGTGCTTGGCCGTGTCTGTGTGGAAAAACCTGTATTGAAGATCTCTGTTAGTAAGTTAGGTGTTAAATACTAAAATTTAAATAAATTAATATTGTTAGTGCTCTGGTTGCCTCCCGAGAAGTGTTTATTTATCACCTAAGCTCGACTTACCTCTCCATTGGATGGTCATGGTGGTTCGAGGAGTTTATACTCCTCATTTCTGCTATCATTCTCATCAAAATAAGGTTTTAGACGGGTGTTGTTTACCTTAAAAGTACCGAACCTGGGATGACTTACCTCGACTGTGCTGAATGGGAAAATGCTAAGTACCGTAAGAGGGATTTCTTCGTTCGGTGTGGTAGTGACAACGTGAGGATATGCGGCATCTAATAAGACTTTATCTCCAACCTTAAGTTGACGTAGGAAGGTGTTGAGCTCGTTCTGGTGTAGTTTTGATTTATCATGTGTTCTTGGTATATGCGTCCGCCATTCATCTAGCTCCTCGATTTGTAGCCTTCGATCTTCATGAATAGGTCCTCTGCTACTGCTTGAGAATGACTCATGTACTTCCTTCAGACTCATTTCCTGCAAAGTAGGTTGTACCATATTTTTAGTTTTAGTAGACTGGTTTAGACGATCACCTTCAATTTCTGATGTGGTGCCAGAATTGTGAGCTTGAAGGGTGATTGTTTCATTTCCCACATGGAGTGTGAGGTCACCTATGCCAACATCAATAATCTTTTTGGTAGTTGCTAAAAAGGGCCGACCCAAAAACAAAGGAGTGTTGCTATCCTCCTCTATGTCTAGAGCAATGAAGTCAACGGGAAATATAAATTTATCGAATTTAACTAGCATATCTTCAAGAATACCCCTAGGGAATCTTATAGTTTTATCTGCTAATTGAATGCTCATCCTAGTCTGTTTGGGTTTCCCAAGACCTAATTGTTTGAACATTTTGTAGGGCATGACGTTAATACTAGCCCCTAAATCAGCCAATGATTTATTAACATCTAAACTCTCAATTAAGCAAGGAATCGTAAAACTTCCTGGATCTTTTAGTTTGTTGGGTAGTTTATTCTGTAGAATAGCTGAGCAAATTGCATTTAGCTCCACATGTGACGCCTCGTCCAACTTCCATTTATTTGCTGAAAGCTCCTTTAAAAATTTCATTGCATTTGGCATCTGCGATAGAGCTTCAAGAAACAATAAGTTAATATGTATTTTTTTAACAGTTTAAGGAATTTACCAAATTATTCATCTGAGCGGTCTTTCCTTGTCGCGTTGGGATATGGCACACGAGGTTTATATTCAACATTCACTGATTTGTTTTTATTATGACCTACCTCACCTTGACCTCTGCTTACCATA
Organism: Gossypium hirsutum; assembly: GCF_007990345.1. Lineage (NCBI taxonomy): Eukaryota > Viridiplantae > Streptophyta > Magnoliopsida > Malvales > Malvaceae > Gossypium > Gossypium hirsutum. Next base: position 58,710,222 of record NC_053436.1, on the reverse strand, counting down.
GTTTCTTGCCTCGGTTCTGGCTCAGGCTCAACGAATCCTTCTTTATCTTGAACATTAATCGCGTTGAACTATTCCCTTGGGTTGGGTTCAGTATTACTTGGCAAGCTACCTTGTGGTTGTTCGGAGATTAGTTTGGAAAGCTGGCCTATCTAAGTTTCGAGCCCTTGGATCGACGCTAGTTGATTTTTAAGTGCTGTCTCAGTGTTCTGGAAACGGGTTTCTAACATCGAGATAAATTTGGTTAGCATCTCCTCAAGGTTCGAATTCTTTTCTTGTTGGTAAGGTGGTTGTTGAAAACCCGGAGGATGTTGTGGCCTTTGATTTCCTTGACCGCCCACGAGAAATTGGGATGCTTCCTCCAACCTGAATTATAAGTGTTACTATATGGGTTATTTTGGGATCTAGAGTTATTGTTACCCATATATTGAACTTGTTCCTCCTCGATGCTAGGGTTGAAGGGTTGGTACTCTATGCATGCTCCTCCACCATTCATCTCGCACCTCATTACTGGATGTACCTGAGTAGAACCAAGTAAACCATCAATCTTTTTATTTGTAAGTTTTACTGGTTTGACAGCATAGTAACCGAAACAACGTTATAAACGCCTGCTGTTTTAGTTGGCTTAGTCCTCATGACTTGCCACTGATAGTTATTCAGTGACATCTCTTCAATAAACTCATAAGCATTTTCAAGTGTTTTATTATTTATGGTTCCGCCAGTAGTTGCGTCAACCATTTGTCGAGTTGAAGGATTCAGGCCATTACGGAATGTTTGAACCTGTAGCCAAAGTGGTAACCCATGGAGGGGGCATCTTCTCAGTAAGTCCTTATATCTCTCCCATGCATTGTAAAGAGTTTTTAAGTCCATCTGCACAAACGAAGAGATATCAATACGTAATTTGGCCATTTTAGCCGGTGGAAAATATTTTAATAGAAATTTTTCAGTCATTTGTTCCTGAATAGTAATTGACCCTCATGGTAATGTGTTCAACCACTGTTTACCTTTGTTCCTTAATGAAAAAGGGAATAACCAAAGACGAATGGCATCGCCAGAAACGCCATTAATTTTAAATGTATCATAGAATTCCAGGAAATTTTCCAAGTGAGTGCTCGAATCCTCATCCTACAAACCATCAAACTGAACAAATTGCTGTATCATTTGAATAGTGTCAGGTTTTAGTTCAAAATTATTTGTAGCAATAGCAGGCCTAACTATACTTGACTCAGTTCCTGTTAAAGTAGGTTTATCATAATCATACAGAGTACGAGGAGCAATATTCTGATTTGCTAGTTCAATGTGTATCGCAGGAGGTAGCTGATTGTCTTGGTTTTTAGCCATCTCTTTGGTTGGGGTTTGAGTATCATCCTCTTGCTCGTTCTCTGTGTATCTTAAGCTTCACCTTATTTCTCTTTGGTTTCTGCGAGCTGTACGATCGATTTCTTCGTCAAAAAGTAGTGGTCCTGACGGGATTCTTCTAGTCATAAACTATAAACACCTACCAAGAGAAAGGAAAAGTAAATTAATAAATAATAATAAAATTAAAATAAAATTAACTTGCATGAAAAATAAATGGCTAAAGTAATAAAAATTGAGTGTTCCTAGTATCTTAGTTCCCTGACAACGGCGCCAAAAACTTGATTGTGATTTTCGTGTGACAGGTTTTAAATATTTATAAAGAATCGTTCTTGGAACTAACTATTATCACGATGTAGGCAAGTGTGCCTATCGAACAGTAGTATATTTTTAGCAAGACTGGATTGTCGAACCCAAAGGAACTAAAAGTACTAATAATGACTATCTTTTTATTATCTAGCCTAAGAATAAAGGGGTTTTGTTTTAACTAACCAATTATCTAAACTAATAATTCACAGAAAGTAGAATTGGGGGATTACTTTTGGAAAACGATTGAATGAAGGCAATACCTAAGGAAAAATTCACCTAGACTTTACTTGTTATTCTGTCTCTGAATCAAACGATTTATTCATTTAACTTGTCCCGTAGAGATCCCTAAGTTATGTTATTATCCCTATTCAGGACTAATAACGTCTAATCCCTAGATTGAATGATTGAGACTTTTCCCTAGATTGAATGATTGAGACTTTTCTCTAATTCACACCCTAGGGTTGCATTAACTCGATCTATGGATCCCCTTATTAGGTTTCACCCTAATCGGGTAAAATCTTGTCACCCTATGTCTAGGCGCGCAATCAACTCTACTTAATTATGACAAATGTACTCTTAGACAGGGTCTATTCCTCCTCTAAATAAGAGCTTATCTTGAATCAGTATCCTGGGATATCAAAACAAGAATTAAGAACACATAATTAAGAACAAGTTAAATATTTATCATACAATTTAGAAAATAATAACAAGATTCATCTTAGGTTTTATTCCCCTCAGGTATTTAGGGGATTTAGTTCAAAACTAAAAAGGAAAACATCTCAAAAGAATAATGAATACAAAACATAAAGAAAACCCAAAACTCCTGAAGGGAAATTGAGGGGAGATCTTCAGTCTTGATGGTGACTCTGGCTTCTAAGATGGATCAATCGACTTCCCTTGAGTAGTCCCCTGCCTCCTTCTCTCTGTCCACCTTTTCCTCTTCCTTTAGGGCATATTTATAGGCTTTAGAATGCCTAAAAGCCCTCAAAATTAGCCCTTTTCGAATTGGTCTCAACTTGGGCTCGGCAGGGACACGCCCGTGTGCGATTACTTCAGGCCGTGGTCAAGCCTATTAAATAGGCACGGGCGTGTGGTCTACCCGTGTGAGTCGTGCTTCGATTTTTCCAAATCGACACGGACGTGTGGTTTGCCCGTGTGAGGAAGTCCAGGCCATGTTGATTTCATACTTTGGCCCATTTTTTTAATTTTTGGCTCGTTTCTCGTTCCTTTCGCTCTACTATTCTCATCTAAGTATAAAACATGAAATTAAGGCATTAGGAGCATCGAATTCACCAATTCTAAAGAAAAATCATCCATAAAATGCGTAAAGCATGGAGTGAAAATATGTATAAATTACAGTTTATCAGTTTAAGCCTTGGCTTGTGCAAAATTTTGTTTTTATATGAATAAACCCTATCTCTAGTCAGTAGGCTTTTTAAATAAATGAGGGTATTACATGACAGAAAGGGCTTGCTGGTCTAAGGGATAAGTGGCGTGTCATTGCTACTGAGGGTCTTGAGTTCGACTCCTACTTGGTGTAAGGAAGTGTTTTATTTTGCCGCTCTTGCTGTACAGGTGGTAGAGGTTGACCGAAACACTGCTAAGTTGAGTGGAGTTTGAAATTAGTGGTTAAGGAGATTACGATGGAGAGATTTTAGGAGGAAAAAGTGGGATGTTGAGGTTGTGGAAGAGTTGTTGCCAAATTGGTACTCTAATCACTCAGAATTCTGCTTTGGGGGTTGGTATTGCTCTCCATTTCGGTTGCTGCATTTTTGGGTTGCTCTCTCCTCCTTTTCAGTTTTTGACATTGCTTTCGAGTTCTTTTCATTCTTTATTTTGGTAGCCAAATATTTCCATTGACTATTCGAGTACTTTTTGTGTTGGTTATGTTCTTCATTACAGTGCCCTACTGACTGAATTTCTCTTTTTCCTCTACTCCCTTAGCAATCATTCTTTCGTTTGTTCTTCTTTGTTTTGGCCGAATACCCTTCTTTTCCCTTTCTCAAACTCTTTTCATTTTTAGTTTGGGTTTTGATCGATTTTCTCTTTCTTCTCCCTTTCTCAATCTATTTCCTCTTTGAATGATTACATCTTATTCTCTCCTTCAATTCTTTTTGTGCTAGCGGATTCCCCCTCTCTTCTCATCTGGTTACTTTGGCCGATTACTGCATCTTTCTTTCTCTCTATTTTGTTTTTGGTTTTTGCAATTGTTCTTTGAACAATCAGTGGGTGCTTAGTTCTTCTCTCTCTTTCTCTTTGTACAGTAATATTCCTTCTAACATTTTCCTTTGTTGCCAGTTATGGCTAGGGACGTGTTGGTGCTAGCCTTGCCTCTTTCGTGTTGGGTACTCATTTTCAGGATAGGTCGATTGCTTCCCTTCCCTACAATCGGCTTTCCATTTCTGGTAAGTGCTATATGTTGGGTCAAACTACTTATGTGAACAATATTGACGAAGGTTAATAGAATTCAGTTGTATGCAGATTTTTGCCAAGGAGCTTGAAATCAGTCTTTGTTAATGGTTTAAGTGGGCTAAGCCACATTCAATCAATCAAGGCAACTATTAGCGATTATTTTGAGATAAGTATTGAGAAGAGCTATTAACCCTATTGTCAATGATTAATGGAATGTCTTGGTTGAATGTAGGTTTCGGTGCTCGTGGCCTATTCGCACATTTTTCGTACAAGGTGTGTACAAACACTGCTCCAAGTCGTAGATTGGAAAAATCCAAAATAAGTGGTCGTTGACGCTACACGGGCGTGCGCTCGCTTGTGTGGTAGTCTGTATGCCTAAACATGGGCGTATAATCGTTGAGGCCGGCCATGAGCGATTTCATGGGCCGAGGCCATTTTGTGCCATTTTGGGCCGAACTGAGTCATGTGGGCCCCACTCAGGTAAACCTCACGGACGTGTGGTGACTATTGTGCCAGGTTGTGTAATCAACACGGCCAAGGCCATTTCTGGGCTATGTGGGCCATACGGGCGTGTGGGCCCACATGGGTCGTGGGCCCATTTTCACTGTTTGACTTTTAAGGTTGCACGGGTTGCTCAAGACGACTGTGGACCTACTGTTGGGTCGGTAAGTGTACCTAAACCCCCTAATTGATAAAATGATTGAAATGCCCCTACATGGTAAAATGATTGATATGCCCCTATGAGATGTTTGATTAGGTTGAGCATGCCATTATATATATATATTGATCACACGTATGAAATTATGACAATATGCATGATATGTTCATGGGGATGGGATTTATTATGATTGGAGGAGGTGTACTGTACTGGGAGCTCTACTACAAATACCGTTTAGTGCCGCAACCGGTACTACTTGGAGTGTAGGGATGGGTGGGTTGATTTTAACCCCACATGGAGTGTAGGGTTGGACGAAGATAGAGTGTAGAGGCTAGTTAGGTAGGATCTTTTGATTGTATATCTGTACTGTACTGTCACTGAGATGGGCTCTGGCCCACACTGATACTGATATTGTATTGGGCTAAGCCCCTAACTAAAACTGAACTGTTACTGAATTGAGTGTAGGCCCAAACTGTATATGCTCACTAATTGATTATTTGATATGGGATTACACACTGAGTTTTAATAACTCATCCATCTGTTTATCTATATAGGTAATCCTCAGGCTTAAGTGGGTCGGTGCTGCGAGGGACTCGAAGGTGGCCACACAACCGCACAGACTTTCTTTTTGGGTTTTTAAATTATAAGTAGTTTTATTTTGGGTATTTTTAATGTAATAAGTATTTTTTAAAATTCTTAAGCTTTAATTTGGGGTTTTATTTGTTTGGATTTATATCTTTTAGTAGTAAGAAGCGAGTTTTCAAAAAGATAAATGTTTTTCAAAACACCACATTTAAGCAACATGTTTTCAAAGCTTCTGCAAGAAGTAATGTTTTAAAAATAATTAAATATGATTAACTTATGTCAAACAACTTAATATTTGAATGGGAACGACACATTCTAAAATCTTCGTTGAGATCACAAAAAGGTTAAATATTTAGAACAGGTTTTTCAACAATATTATACTTTGTGAGAAACACTTCAATGTGACATCTTTAGATTCAACCGTAACGTCCGAGCCGAGTCTGGGGTGTTTCATTTAGTGGTATTAGAGTCAAGTTACAAAACTCAACTGTAAAACTTAGATTCCTAAATGATTTGAAGTATTTTGAAAAGTTTTACTGAATGTGTGGTACACCGAGTCTCTGGCGCCGATTCTGTAAGTCTTTTGAAATTGTTGCTTGTTTTAAACTGAAATATTGAGACTAATGTAGGTAGTAAACTATACGGAAACACACTATTAGGGTAAACTAAATCTGTAGTAACATTGCGATTTGCGAAAACAAACTCTAAATTACTGATACTGTTTTTCATAAAATATCCGTTAATAAAAATTGGAATTGTAACTGATGCATAAAATTGTTGATAAAGATAAAGGTAATTCTGTAATGAGCACCAGAGGTACTCGTGGAAGGGCTATAAGAGGCCATGGCAGAGGCGGTGGAGGTGCTCGGGCTTGGTCTTCGTCATCTAGCCACATGCCTAATGTTAAAGCTAACGAGGCGCCAGCTTCACTTGTGACTGAGACTGGGTGTCATGATTGTGCGGTTGGGGATGACGCATTGTCCCAGGCCATGTTACGAATTTTGGAGAGGGTCGCTAGGCCCAATACTTGTAACACCCCTCACCCGTATCCGACGTCGGGATAGGGTTCGAGGCATTATCAAAACTTTTTATTTAAAACATGTTGACTCGACTCACCTATTTTAGCTCCAAACTGGAACTAACAAGCATTCACATCTCGTCCTTTAAATGGGCCTCTGAGGCCTTAAATATATATAGAGATGATTCAGGTTAGGACCGGGAACGTTCTATAACTTTAGAAAAATTTCCTTATTTAGAAGTGTCACACGCCCGTGCATGAGGGGCCGTGTGATCACCCACACTCGTGTGGTCTAAGGCACATCCATGCCTTTAACCCGTGGGCAATACTGACTTTTTAACACGGCCAAGGCACACGCTTGTGGGCTCACCCCATGTCTAAAACTTGAGCATTCTGTTAAATTAACATGGTTCAGAGACACGCCCGTATGTCCTAGCTGTGTACTAATTTGACTTAAAGTTTTAGGTGCAAGGGACACACTGCCATACCACATGCCCATGGGGATAGGCCCGTGTGTCTAACCATGTGGACTTTAATAGGCTATTTACCAAGCCTTTAATCAACCCTTTCTACTTCTTTTTCTTAAAAGATACCAAATTCAGAGTAAAACATGATTTATACACTTGTAAATGATCTTGATGAAATTAGTTGTATGGAAACCTCATATCATTGGTTTCATTCAAAAAGGTTATTTCCCATCTAATATTTATGGGTTCTTATGTTATTGTAACACATTCAAAACTTGGCTCGTTTTTGAAGTCATTGCCACCTGAAGCAACCCATTATAATGGAGCATAAACATGCATATAAAGGCAGGTCATAGCCTACTTTCAAATATGCCAATTTCCATGGCCTTGCATAAAAAGATGAATGCATCTTTACATGCCTTCATTTGGCAATTCAAATGACTTATATGACAAAATACTCAAAGCCCTATACATGTCGTTAACAAAATAGAAGTGTCTTTATACCAAAGCTTGACTAGTTGATAGTGTGTTGACTCTCCAATCGTATTCTAATCTTTATGAGTCCTCGAGCTCTGAAAAATAGGGAAAAGAGAGGGGGTAAGCATTTTCATGCTTAGTAAGCTCAAATAACCGGAAAGTATACTTACCGAATAATTAGCTTACATCCATACTTAATTCATGAAATCATCCATTATGAAATTATTTCCTATCACATGCACTCAATCAATGAGTTAGTCACATAATCATGTATCATATAATCTAACTAGATGAGCTCATCGTTCAACATTTCATTCATATATGTATATCCCATGTTAATCTCGTTGAGCTTCTAGGAAATCTCGATGGAATACCCATTATCCGTCAATTCATAGGAATGATCATTCCATATACGCACTTCCGCGAACCTCACACCATATAGCAGGATTACCAGTCCAGGCTAAATCCCACACATCATGAACTCGTAAGGTGATGTCGAGATTACCAGTCCAGGCTAATCTCTTATAGCGACAACACCCTTAATGAGCTCGGATCTGAATTACCTGTCCAGGATAAATTCAGACCCTAATCAAATTACCCGTCCGGGCTAAATCTGTAATACGTATATATTATTCAAGAGGCTTGGTCATTCAAGGAACACCCGTCTGGGCTAGATCCTTTTCATAATTGAGATCAACGGATTACCCGTTCGAGCTAAATCCTTACTGCAACACATGCAGGATCCCGTTACACATATCAATCAGGGTTTATCCATCGAATCCCTTTTATCAACCTCAACCAAGATGATTATCAACAAGTCATTACCAAAGATGCATTTCATGCATCTGCATACTATCAATAAATGCAAATTTCATGCATTCATAAATCATACAATTATGCATATTAGGGGTTTACTTTAAGTTATCCGAACTTGCCTGGTATTCTTTTCGGGATTATGTTTCGGTTATTCTGAAACCTTGTGTTTACCATGATCGACCTCCAGAACTTGTTCCTCGGGGTCTATAATAGAAAAATTAACTCATTAATACCCCACATAATACATTTCAAGTTTAATATCCACCCCCGGTCCAATTCACCGCTTTGCCCCTAACCTTTGACATTTTTATGATTTAGTCCTTAAGCTCGTATAATGAAACACACGCAATTTCTATCTTACCCAAGCCTAACCAAACATTTTTCTCTCTTATGGAAACCCACATTTTTAATTATCTTCCCCATTTCTACCACACATTTACATCTTTTGCAAAATAGTCCCTATAAGGGTTTCTTATGAAAACCAACTTAGAAAAGATGTTTAACACACATTAATCTTTCATATTCCTCCATAATCCATCAAAATACCAATAACTCATGCATGGGTAAAGTTTTGAACATAAACGCTAGCATGAAATATGGGTAGAAATAGGAAGAGCAAGCTATCGGGATTTCAAAAATACAAAGAACATGAAGAACGGGGCTTGGGAGCACTTACTATTTAGCTTGGAAAGCTTGAAAACCCTAGCTATAGTGACCCTTGAAATTCAGCTAGATGAAGGAGAAAATGAGCTGATTTTTTCCCATTTTATTTCATTAAAAAGCCTAATGACCAAAATGCCTTTATGCCCTTTCCTTAAAATTTCATCCATGCAAGCCCATTTTGTCCAAAAATTTAGAATTTGGGAAAATTACTATCAAAGACCTAGTAATTCATAATCTAAAGCAATTTCATACAAATTGCTTCTAGAATCCAAGTTTTGCAATTTATTCAATTTAGTCCCTAATTTCCAATTGGACACCTTATGCTTAGAATTTCTTCATGAAAATTTAACACATTCATATACTCATATTATAGGACTCATAATAATCATAAAATAAATATTTTGATGTTGGATTTGTGGTCTCGAAACCACTATTCCGACTAGGCCCTATTTCAGTGTGACAGCCTTAAATTGACCCTAGTCGGAAAGTGGTTTCGGGACCACGAAACCGAGTCATAAAAAAATAATTAACAGTCATATTCGATGCTTATTATATGTGAATATGAATGTGTGGAATTTTCATACTTTAATTTGGTCAGTATATGTGAAATTTATTAGTAGGGACTTATGTGAGACAATTATGAAGTGTGTTAGATTAATGTAAAAGTGAGCTAATAGTGCATGATGTAAAAAAGAGTGTACTTGCATGTCAAATTGGCCAAAGTATGGATAGTGGCCGGCCATGGTATGGGTTATTAATGATAATATGTATTTTTCTATTAACATTTTTAGATTACAAAATGAGTTAATGAATTAAGAATAATAAAATATGAGGGGAGTGGGAGGAGAAACCAAAGTTGTTTCATCCTTGCTCCTCCATTTTACCGTAACTTGAGGGAGGAAGAAGAAAGGAGTTCTCTTGCATCATGTTCGGCTTGGATGATGATTAGGAAGAGGTAAGTACTTTGAAATTCTTGGAAATTTATGTATAAATAAGGTGGTTAGTTCAAGTTCTATTCATTCCATGGATTAAGTTTTGGTTGTTTGGAGGTTTGATAATCGGCCAAGTAGTTTGAAGCTCTTATTACATATTTTTTTTTTCTTTCTTGAAGGTTGAAATTGGTTTGTTCTTAAGGAGGTGCCAAATGTGGTCATTGAAGGGCCTTGATGAACAATATGTGTGGCTTGGGTTTATAACATTCGGTTAAGGAAGTTTGTGTGCTAGCAAGTTTGGTTTAATATATATAGATGTAAATCACCTTGTATTTGATAATTTGAAGAGTAGGAAATGGCAAATTAAAATGATGTTGGGTAAATTTTTAGTTTAGTTATGCTTAAGCATTCAGCATTAATAGTTGATATTGGCTATGAAAGTATGAAAGATTAGAGATTATTTTTTTTAAAAATGAATTATGACCTTAATATGAACAAGATAGAAAGTCGGTTATAGATGTGATTGAGTGATTCGGTCATTGATGGGCATTATGGTAACCTAATTGTAGTTTGCTACCTTTAATTTCGAGATGGAAATTGTATATATAAGCTAAGTTGAGCTGTTAGGGTCGAATGAGGTATATAAGATATTAAAGCATGCTAGAATTATACATTAGTGAAAATGTGTGATTGTACTAAATTCCCTACTTGAATTCGGTTAGGTATAGTCATGGTATGAGCTCATTAGGGATACTACCTTATAAGTGAATGTAGCTTTAGTTAACTTTATGTGTTATGCGTGTGTTAAAATAATTAATGATTTGGATGTTATTATAGGTATTTATGCTAAAGAATTTTTCAGCTATGTTTTGTACCCATGTGATGACTCTAATGTCTAATATAATTAGGTATATAGTTGGTTTCATTATTAAAAATAAGGGTTAAGTACCTTGAATTTCTCTTTGATGTTCAAAATGATTAAATCAATTTATTTGTTAAATTAAGCTCAAGAGCAAAGGGGAACTAAATCTGATAAAGGAAAGGAAAAAGTGATCGAATAGCCGTTGAAATCGTTCGACAACATCCGAGGTAAGTCTTTGAGTAATGAAATTTAGCTTATGATTTAATAAGGCAATTATTTGTCTATGAGCATAATAATTAACTTGTGACCTGACGATTCTACTTGAATTACATGATAAAATAAATAAGTAAGGTATTTACTTCTAGCCGAATGGTTATGGAAATCTTGTGGATTAACGAAACGGGATCATGTTATTTGTTTAGGATTAATGAATCGAACGATGTAGGGTTAGTAAACATGCTGTAATTGTATTCGAGTATCAGGAATGATATCCAGATGTGATATGATATATACATATGCATATATGTGTGAATGCTAATCGGGGTCTAAATCCGAGCTTGGTCTCGAAGGGCTTTTGAGCCAGTGCTAATAACTGAACTTAGTTTCGAAGGGCTTTAGAGCCAGTATCATAACCAGACTTAGTTCCGAAGGGCCTTCGAGCCAGTGGTCTAATCCGAGCTTGGTCTCGAAGGGCTTTTGAGCCAGTGCTAAGAATCGGGCTTGATTCCGAAGGATGTTTGTGCCAGCATAATATTTGAGGGTGAAAACCCATAAGTGTTTGTACGAGAAATCATATAATACATGTTGGAATAATTTCAATCACATGTGCTACTTACTGTAAGATAACCAGGTAAGTAATTTACTGTTGTTGAGAATATGAATATACTTCAATTATGACTTTGAAATTTGATGGGAATGCTTAGCACATTATTTAAATCATCCGAACGTTTATGATCCGATTATGATGTATGAGTTCCGAATTAGAGAGTTCAATGCTATAGTTATGAAATGTATGTGTATATGCATGAAATTGACATGGACATTTGAGATGAGCGCATTCGGTTATGGATTGGATTTAGCTGGATAAATTGGTTTCACCTTTGTGATATTAATGATAAAAGTGATATCTCGGTTATGTTTCTATTCGGCCAAGGGATGAAACAAACAAACTTGATATTATTATGCCATTCATTTAAATGATTTCATTACTTAAAACTTACTAAGCATCGAAATGCTTATTCTCTGCTTTAATTCTCTGTTTTATAGATTTTGTTCGTCAACTATCGACTCGGGAGTGTCAAAGTTGAAGTCATCCACACTATCTAAGCCACTTTTTGGTACTCTTCAGTTGAACTTGATAATGGCATGTATAGGGCTGACCCTTGATGTTAATTAAGTATCTTTTGGTAATGTATATTCGTATAGCCATGCGAAAATGGCTTGTTTATTTTGAGTATAACATTATGGTCATTTTGTATATATGGTCTTATGATATGGTTATTAAGTGGTGTGGAAATGTTTGGTAATGATTAGCCATTGGAATGGCCAATCATGGTCCTATTGGTGCTACGTACGTCATGGCTAATCGTGATTATACTTGAAAATAATGTATGTCAATTTACTAATTGATTCATGGAAAATTTGAAATAGGTAAAATTTACCTTAAAAGAGATGCTGACAGCAGCAGTGATGTGAATTTGAAAAATCACTAAAAATAGTAGGAATGGAATTAAATAGCGAATAAATTATATAATCGAAGCTTGATGAGTATATTTTCATATGAAAGAAACGAAATGACCATATGAGCCGTATTTTATGAGATGTTTAAGTTTTTGTGAAACAGGGCCAGAGCGTTTTCTGGATCCCCTGTTTTGATTTTGAAAATTTACCATAAATTAACCAGAGACAATTAGAAGTCATGCTTTATATGTACAGATTCCTTTTTGAGTCTAGTTTCATTAGAAACAAACGGCATCAGTATTGAAGCTCTGTACAGGGAGATATCTAAGTCGTAAAGCATGAAGGTCAGAGTAGTCGAACCTTGAAACAGGGGAGACTTTAACTAATAAACTGTACTAATTGTGTAACACCCCGTACCCGAGACCGTTGCCGGAGTCAGACACGAGGGGTTCGCAGACTTAAATCACTTATTTGCACAGTCCATTTTAAATTTCCAGACGAGCTGGCTAACTGCATCACTGTCACCTTAAAAATCATATCTCGAGTTCCAAAACACGAAAACCAGTTCCGTAAATTTTTCCTGAAACTAGACTCATATGTTCATCTAAAAAGTTTTTTCTAGAATTTTTGGTGAAGCAAATTAGTACAGTTTATTAGTTAAAGTCTCCCCTATTTCAGGGTTCGACTACACTGACCTTTGCGCCTTACGACTTGGATATCTCCGTGTACAAGGCTTCAATACTGATGCCGTTTGTTTCTATAGAAACTATACTCGAAAAGGAATCTATAAATATATGGCATGACTTCTGATTATCTCTGGTTAATTTATAATGAATTTCCAAAGTCGGAACAGGGAATCCAGAAACTGTTCTGGCCCTGTCTCACGAAAACTTAAATATCTCATAATATACTGTTCATATGATCGTTTCGTTACTTTCCTATGAAAATAAATTCATCAAGGTTCAATTACATAATTTATTCACTATTTAATTCCATTCCTACTATTTTTAGTGATTTTTCACATTCACGTCACTGCTGCTATCAGCATCTATTTTTAAGGTAGACTTTACCTATTACATAGTTTCCATGATTCAACTAGCCCTTTTGCATAAATAGCACAAAATATGATCATGATTAACCATTCCAATGGCTAATCGTTCCCAAACATTTCCATACCTCTTAATGAACATCATACAAGATGATTATAATATTAAGCTCAAAGTGTATATAAGCCATTTTCGCATGGCTATCCAAATTTATACAAAACCAAAGGGTCCATGACCAACAACAAAAAGGGTAGTCCTACACATGCCATTTCAAAGTTCAACCAAAAGTGTACCAAAAGGGGCTTTGATAGTGTGGGCGACTTCGACACTCCCGAGTCCGATAGCTGACGAACCAAAATCTATAAAACAGAGATTCAAAGAACGGAGTAAGCATTTAATGCTTAGTAAGTTTTGAGCAATGGAATTGGGCTCAACTGAAGTATAGCATTCATATAACTAAACGGATAATTTCATATACACATATATTCTCAAAAATCAGTCCTACTTCACATTTCCAACCCTTATATTCATACATAAGGGATCAACTTAACCAAAAACCGGAAGCTCCTTAATCGATTGAGCGAATGCTATTTAAGAGGAATCAATTAATCCAATGCATGTACAACACATACCTCGTTGTTGAGATTTTACGAGCGTATTAATTGAAATTATTACAGCAGATCACTCATTCCCAAACTCAAGAAATCTTCGGGATTTAGCCGGATATAACTACTTGCACAAGGCCTTCGGGTCTTAGCCCGGATGTGGTCACTAGCATAAATGCCTTCGGGACTTAGCCCGGATATAGTCGCTAGCACAAACGCCTTCGGGTTTTAGCCCGGATATAATCACTAGCACAAATGCCTTCGGGTCTTAGCCCGGATATAGCAACTCACATGAATGCCTTCGGATCTTAGTCCGGTTATAGTCACCTAGCACAAAAGCCTTCGGGACTTAGCCCGGATATCATTCGAATAACCATGCACATATATCAATAAATCATGACACATCCATATTTCATTTTCATTACCAAAGCTCAAACACAAAACACTTATCACACTTACAAATTTCGGCTCAATAGCCACATACAAAGAGCATGATTTTGATTTACTTAAGACATAATCTAATCGAATCATAATCTAAGCTCCATTACTCGAAAACTTACCTCGGATGTTGTCGAACGATTTTGGCAGCTATTCGATCACTTTTTCCTTTCCCTTATCCAACTTTGGTCCTCTAAGCTCTTGAGCTAATTCAAATAAATTTAACTTATTAAAGTCTCATTATGCTAGCTTATGGCCGAACATGACAATGAATTTGATGGGTCATATGGCCACCTTTAGCTCAAATACAAAATGGTCATACGCATTTTAATCACATTAAGCAATTTAATACAATTCATTCGAACATCAAAAGAGAAGCTCAAGGTACTTAGCCCATATATACATTAGACATTAGAGTCACATATGTACGAAATCACGAATCGAATTCAACATATTAGCTAATATTCCCCTTAGCCGAATTTTCTAAGTCAAGATAAAGCCATCAATATGCTTACCTATGGCCGAACATACACATCAACTTATGTACTCATTCTTGTGGCCGAACATGCATGTCTATGTTGAGGCCGATTGCAACACTTAATACATTCTACAAGTATGGTCACTTGTATTGACTAAACACCATTTTGTTTCAAGTTCAAAACTTGGCCAATACACATATATACACTAGTAAATCAAACACTAACATTTGCACTTCACCTTACTACCATTTCTCATCCAAATAACGTGAACAACAACCATATTTCTCTTCTACTTCCTACCATGGCCGAATGCATCACAACACCATACCATTTCAATTTTGGTCATGGTTAAACAAAGAACTTAATGTCTCACTTAAAAATGCTAAAAAGAAGATTCAAGAGTCATCAATCCACCATCACATGCATCATTACAAAGCTTCACTTTTAGCATGCAAATGACATCAACACAAATCCACCTTAGCCGAATATCATCTCCATGACATAGTAAAGATTTGAACCATGGGCTAGTTAGAACTCAAGCTAACTACTAAAAACATGCATGAATCTCATGGCACAACATCAAAAATACCTTAACCTAGATACAAGTATGGCCGAACCTCTTCCTAATCCTCTTCCAAGCCGATCATGAAGCAAGAGCTCCTTCCTTCTTCCTTAGAACTTTCAGCCAAAAGAAATGAAAAAGGATGGACACTTTTTTTTTCTTTGTTTTCCTTTTCTTCAACTCACGGCAATGGGGGGGAAACAACCACACACATTCTTTTTTTTTGTTTTGCCTCCTACTAACACTAATATTTTATTTCCCATGCTCTTTATTTTATTATTCCTAACATAAAGCATCAACCCAACATGTTTATGACATGTTTTAGCCATAACATTTTGTCCACCCTCATGCCCATGGCCGGCCACTACTAATTAGGGGGTGAAAATTGACATGCAAGTCCTCCCTTTTGATTACATGCACTATTAGATCCTTATAGATTAGCCTATCACATTTCAAAAGTGTCACACAAGTCCTATGTACTACATTCACATGCAATTAACTAAATCGAAGCTTAAAATTTTCGCACATTCATATTCACATATTTTAGACCATAAATATCACATTCAAATAATTTGGTGACTCAGTTTAGCGGTCCCGAAACTGCTTTCCGACTAGGGTCACTATAGGGCTGTCACCACTCTCCCCCACTTAAGAAATTTTCGTCCCCGAAAATCTTACCGGTAAATAGGTTTGGGTATCGTTCTTTCATGGCATTCTCGGTTTCCCAAGTAGCTTCTTCGATCCCGTGTTTGATCCATAACACTTTCACTAACGGAACCCTTTTGTTTCGCAACTCTTTCACTTCACGAGCTAGGATACGAATCAATTCTTCTTCATAACTCATATCGGCTTGAATTTCGACCTCGGAGGGGTTTATTATGTGCGAAGGATCGGATCTGTAACGTCGAAGCATCGAAACTGAAAAACGTTGTGGATCCTTTCGAGTTCAGGGGGTAAAAGCAACCTATATGCAACTGGGCCAACTCGTTCGGAGATCTCATACGGCCCAATGAATCTCGGACTCAATTTGCCCTTACGGCCAAATTTGAGTATCTTTTTCCAAGGCGAAACCTTAAGAAACACTTTGTCTCCCACCTAATACTCAATATCTCTTCATTTTAAATCCGCGTACGACTTCTGACGATCTGATGCTGCCTTCAGACTTTCACGAATTATTTTTACTTTCTGTTCAGCATCTTTAATCAAATCCACTCTAAAAATTTTGCTTTCACCGAGCTCGGTCCAAAACAATGGCATACGGCATTTACACCCGTACAAAGCCTCGTAAGGTGCCATCTTAATACTTGATTGAAAACTATTGTTGTAAGCGAATTCAATCAAAGGTAAATACCATTCCCATGAACCACTAAACTCGAGGACGCAACATCTCGACATATCCTCAAGTATCTGAATTATCCGCTCGGATTGACCATCTGTTTGTGGATGAAAAGCGGTGCTAAAATGCAGCTTGGTACCCAAAGCTTCTTGCAATTTCTTCCAAAATCGCGAGGTGAATCTCAGATCTCTATCCAACACGATAGAAATAGGTACCCCGTGTAATCTCACAATCTGAGAAACATACAATTCAGCTAGTTTATCCAATGAAAAATCCGTACGTACGGGGATAAAGTGAGCCGACTTAGTCAGTCTATCCACAACAACCCAAATCGCATCTTTCTTACTTGCCGATACTGGCAACCCAGATACGAAATCCATCGTGACTCGATCCCATTTCCATTCAGGTATCATGATTGGCTGGAGTAAACCCGTAGGCACTTGATGTTCCGCCTTTACTTGCTGACATATTAAACACTTCGAAACAAAATCGGAAATGTCTCGTTTCATACCATGCCACCAAAACTGACGTCTCAGATCGTTGTACATTTTCGTACTCCCCAGGTGAATTAACATTCAGCTACAATGAGCTTCGTTCAGAATCATCAAAATGAGTTCTGAATTTCTTGGAACACACAAACGACTTCTGAACCTCAAACAATCGTCATCATCAATTTGAAACAATGATTCCATATTCGGAACACATTCAGCCCGTTTTGCAACCAATTCATCATCGACTTTCTGAGCTTCACGAATTTGATGAATCAACAATGGTTTGGCCTTTAATTCCGCCACTAACACATTGTCGGATGGAACAGACAAGTGTACATTCATCGCTCGTAAAGCAAACAGTGATTTACGACTTAAGGCATCCGCAACCACATTAGCCTTTCCCGGGTGATAGTCAATGACAAGTTCATAATCTTTCAACAACTCAAGCCAACGCCTTTGTCGCAGATTCAAGTCTCTTTGAGTCATCAAATATTTGAGACTTTTGTGATCCGAAAATACATGGCACTTCTCACCAAATAAGTAGTGTCGCCATATTTTCAAAGCGAATACGATGGCAGCTAGTTCGAGATCATGGGTCTGATAATTTTTCTCATGTGGCTTTAATTGTCTCGACGCATAGGCCACAAGTCAAACTTCTTGCATCAATACGCAACCCAACCCAAGTAGGGATGCATCACCATAAATGACGAACTCTTTGCCTGATTCGAGTTGCACTAGATTGGAGCTTCAGTCAGATAAGTTTTCAGTTGATCGAAACTTTTCTGACATTTTTCCGTCCATTCGAACTTAACATCTTTTTGAAGTAGCTTCGTCATTGGTGTGGCTATCATCGAGAAACCTTTCACAAACCGTCGGTAGTAACCGGCAAGTCTCCAAAAGCTCCGAACCTCAGTAATATTTCTTGGAGGCTTCCAGTTAAGTATGGCTGAAATTTTTCTCGGGTCAACTCGAATACCCGATGCAGATACCACATGACTCAAGAAGCTAACCTCTCTTAACCAGAACTCACACTTACTGAACTCAATATATAACTGCTTATCCCGTAAAATTTGCAACACTAATCTCAGGTGCTCAGCATGTTCGGTCTCATCTCTTGAATAGACCAAGATGTCATCAATGAACACAACTACGAACCGGTCCAAATACTGTCTGAAGATCCGATTCATCAAATCCATAAATATCGCCGGGGCATTAGTGAGCCCAAACGGGATCACTAAGAACTCCTAGTGGCCGTATCTTGTTCTGAAAGCAGTTTTGGGTATATCCGAATCTCGAATTCGCAACTGGTAATAACCCGATCTCAAATCAATCTTTAAAAACATTGAGGCTCCCTTTAGTTGATCAAACAAATCATCAATACGCGGTAACGGATATTTATTCTTTATCGTCACTTTATTCAGCTGACGATAGTCAATGAACAACCTCATGGTTCCGTCCTTCTTTTTCACAAACAATACTGGTGCACCCCAAGGTGAGAAACTTGGTCGAGTGAAACCTCTATCCGTCAACTCTTGCAACTGAGCTTTCAACTCTTTTAACTCGGTTGGTGCCATACGATACGGAGCTATCGAAATTGGCGTAGTCCCAGGTACAAGCTCAATACTAAACTCTACCTCCTGAACAGGTGGTAAACCCGGAAATTCTTCAGGAAAAACATCCGGGTATTCACAAACCACCGGCACAGATTCGGGTTTCTTTTCTAATTCTTTATCATCAAGTACATACACAAGGTATGCTTCGCACCCCTTTCTTACATATTTCTGAGCCAACATTGATGATATTATAGCTGGCAACCCCTTTAAGTCCGTAGACTCAACTCGGATTATCTCGTTATTTGCGCACCTCAAATCAATAGTCTTGCTTTTGCAATTCACAACCGCATCATGCATGGTCAACCAATCTAAACCGAGGATAACTTAAAATTCATCAAACGGCAAAAGCATCAAGTCCGCCGGAATACAGGAACCTCGAATTACTAGGGGACATTTCTTACACACTTTGTCGACAAGCACGTAACGACCCAAGGGATTTGACACCCGAATTACGAACTCAGTAGACTCAATAGGTAAAGTCTTACTGGATGCTAAGGTTTCACATATATAAGAATGAGTAGAACCAGGGTCAATCAAAGCAATCACATTAGTATCAAAGAGAGTAAAGGTACCGGTAATAACATCTGGCGAGGAAGCATCCTCGCGTGCGCGTATAGCATAAGCCCTAGCAGGAGCACGAGCCTCAGATCTGGTCGTAGCATCCCTAGATCCTCTCTGACCACCACTAGCATTGCCCGTATTTCTAGACGGTCTACCTCGAGAAGTGGTAGCACCCGGTTTCCCACTCTGATTTGCATTCTGTTGAGACAACCTCGGGCAATCTTTAATGAAGTGGTCAACTGATCCGCACTTGTAACAGGAGCGGTCATGGAATCTACAACTCCCCGAATGCCATTTACCATAGTACTGGCACTCCGTTCTGTCTCGACGATCATTTCCAACACTGGCGATCGAAGTGACTCGTGCACTCACGGGGGGTCGATCGTGATCTCGTCTAGAAAAGCCCGAAGTGTTTCTAGATCAGCCTAAATCATCTCTAAATTTCTTCGATGACTGTTGAAAGGGCCTCCCCGAAGACCTTTTACGAAACTCCTTTGCTCCCACCTCAGCTTTTCTTTTCTCCATACTGAGCTCCACGGCTTTGCAAGCCCGCTCGACAAGTGCCACAAATTCTCAGATTTCCAAAATGCCAACATACAACTTTATATCATCATTCAGCCCATCCTCGAAATGTTTACACATCACGGCTTCTGAAGAAATGCATTCTCGCGCGTACCGGCTAAGCCTTACAAATTTTCGTTCATAGTCGGTAACCGAAATGGAACCTTGTTTAAGTTCAAGAAATTCCTTCCGTTTTTGATCAATGAATCTCTGACTGATATACTTCTTTCGAAACTCGGTTTGGAATGTGTAAGGACCAAATAATAACAAAGTGAGGGATCTTGGGTTTGCATGTCAAATTGCCAAAAAAACCCAAGTAGTGGCCGGCCATGCCATGATGCCCATCCCTTAGGTTGAATTTCAATGCAATTATTTATTAGTTCACAATTAAAATAAATAAAAGAAAGGAATTAAAAGGAAAAGATGAACAAAATGAGGATGGAAGAAGGAGTGTTCATGTTTTCTTTCTTTTGCAATTGCCGTAACTAGAGGAAGAGGAAGAAGGAAGATTCGGCCAAGGTGGTCCTCTAGATTAAGGTATGTTCAAGGTTATTTTTGGAAGTATATACAACCTTTGGGTGATGAGTCTAAATTCTATCTATCTCATGGTTGGATTTGGGGTTGTTGGAGAGTTAGGATTCGGCTAAGGAGCTTAAAAATTTTAGTTGATACCTTGATGCTATTAGCATGCTAGTTATATGGATGTGTTAAGTTGCTTGTTATGTTAGCATGAAAGTTGAAATTGTTAAGCTATTTTGTTGGAGGTGCCGAATTTAGGACTAAGAAGAGAATGAGTATTCGGCTAACATAGTGGAAAGGTGGGTGTTGCCAATTGTTAGATTTAGACTATGGGAGTGGCTATAATGGGCATTAAGATGTGGAACTTAAGAAATGTAGTTATATGTGGATTTACATGATGTTACAAATAGATGTGAAACTATGCTAGATTAGGAAAATTCGATCAAGTGTTCATGAGATGAAATTAGGTGT
The DNA here is from genome assembly GCF_007990345.1 of Gossypium hirsutum. NCBI lineage: Eukaryota > Viridiplantae > Streptophyta > Magnoliopsida > Malvales > Malvaceae > Gossypium > Gossypium hirsutum. Next base: position 58,689,308 of record NC_053436.1, on the reverse strand, counting down.
TTAAATGATGTTATAGTTGACATTGTACATATATACATACATTCGGCCATCTAATTGAGTATGAAGGTGGTGTTAAACCTAATTGTGATGCCCATTCGGAAGTATATATACATATATATATATACATAAGTATGCCCATTCGTGATGTTACCTTTAATTATGTGTATAATCGACTAAATAGGTAATTAGTGAGGATGGTTGCCGAATATACAAACATACATATGCATGTGTAATTGAATTATGAATGTTTAGCAAGATGGTTAAACTAGTTGATTTATTGATTAAGCTCAAGGAGTTAAAGGAGGAGAATCAAGCAAAGGCAAAGAAAAGATCATCGAGTAGCCGAGTTGGAACCGTCTTACCCAACACAAGGTAAGTCATTAAGCATATATTTGGTACTGATTTAAATAGTCATAATGTCTATGTAATTATGTCGAATGAAATGATAAATATATATATACACGTATGCATGGGGTGATGAAAGTATTGAATGAAAAAGAAAAGAGGTGAGGTGTATTGAAATGTAGATTTCGGCACTAAGTGTGCGGGTATAAACAATTATGATCATGAGATTGGCACTAAGTGTGCGGGTTTAAATTGCATAGCACTAAGTGTGCAAGTTTGATTATATAGCACTAAGTGTGCGAGTTTGATTATGTAAGCACTAAGTGTGCGAGTTTGATTATGTAAGCACTAAGTGTGCGAGTTTGATTATATAACACTAAGTGTGCGGACTTACTATATGTTTTTGAAGCACTATTGACACTAAGTGTGCGACCTTATTGAGTTGGTCACGGACAGCAGACGAGTAAGTGTCTTGAGTTCGTGGCTAATAGACGTTATGTTTATATTTGGAATTCTTGCTTGATAAGTTTTGAACCTATGTGATAATTATACTTGAAGTGACGTACATGAGATTCATCGTGGAATAGAGGGAATGTTATTTAGTTGCATGAATGTAACGAGAATGAAAGCATCCATGGAGAATGCCTCAAATACCATGTTGAGTAGCATATGAAAAATTGATGTAGTACTTTGTATGATATTGAGCCAAAAGGTCTAAGGAACCATGGCATAGTTGGTATGGGTGGAGAGAATTAACCCCTTTTCGCTTGTTTTCTCATGTGATAATTTATTAATGGATGATTATGTAATGCTTATGACTTACTGAGTTATATACTCGCTCGGTGTTTGCTTGTCGCCTACTTTAGGTTTCTTGGACTCGTCTTTTTGCGTGCTTGGGACCGTCATCGAAGTCATCACACTGGCTAGCAACTTTTGGTATCTTCTTTTTAGTCGGTCTAGGAGAACATTTCGGCATGTATAGGCTAATATGTTTTGTTGAAATTTGGTATGTAAACTTTTAGCCATGCGAAAATGGCATAAATGTTCGGTTGGATTTGGTTCTATAATGTTAGGTCGTAAGTCTTGGTAATTCGATTTTTATGCCATATGTCATGGTTGATTATTTTTTGTGTTAAAATTCATGATATGGCAATAGTGTAGTAGGGAGATGTTTGACAATGATTAGCCTTTGGCATGGCTAGTCATGATCATAATTTGTGATATGTATGATGAATTACTAGTTAGATCAAGGAGAAATCACGAAATAGGCATAGTTGCTTTAGTAACAGATGCTGGCAGCAGCAGTAACGTGAGATTGAAAAATCACTAAAAATAGTAGGAGTGGAATTAATTAATGAATAAATTATATAATCGAAGCTCGATGAGTCTATTTTCATATAGAAGAAACGAAACGACCATATGAGCTGTATGTTAGGAGATAATTAAACTCTTGTGAAACAGGGCCAGAGTGATTTCTGGATTCCCTGTTCCGACTTTGGAAATTCATTATAAATTAACCAGAGATAATTAGAAGTCATTCCATATGTGCATAGATTCCCCTTTGAGTTTAGTTTCTATAGAAACAAACGACATCAGTATTGAAACCCTATACAGGGAGATATCCAAGTCGTAATGCGCAAAGGTCAGTGTAGTCAATCCCTGTAACATGGGAGACTTTGACTAATAAACTGTACTAATTGCCCAGACCAAAAATTCTATAAAAAAATATGTAGATGGGAATATGAGTCTAGCTCCAGGGAAAATTTACGGAACTGGATTTCGAGTTTCAGAACTCAAGATATGATTTTTGAAACGACTAGTACGCAGATTGGCAGCTTGTCTGGGAAATTTTTTTATAAGTGGTTTGAAGTCTGTTAACACCTCGTGTTCGACTCCGGCGACGGTCTCGGGTTCGGGGTGTTACAGGTGTAGTCCCAGGTACAAGCTCAATACCAAACTCTACCTCCCGAACAGGTGGTAAACCCGGTAATTCTTAGGGAAAAACATCTGGGTATTCACAAACCGCCGGCACAGATTCAAGTTTCTTTTCTAACTCTTTGTCATCAAGTACATACGCAAGGTATGCTTCACACCCTTTTCTTACATATTTCTGAGCCAACATCGATGATATTACAGCTGGCAACCCATTCAAGTCAGTAGACTCAACTCGGATTATCTCGTTATTTACACACCTCAAATCAATGGTTTTTCTTTTGCAATTTACAATTGCATCATGTACGGTCAACCAATCCATACCGAGGATAACATCAAATTCATCAAACGGTAAAAGCATCAGGTCAGCCGGAAAACAGGAGCCTCGGATTATTAAGAGGCATTTTTTACACACCTTGTCGACAAGCACATAACGACCCAAGGGATTTGACACCCGAATTACGAACTCAGTAGACTCAACAGGTAAAGTCTTACTGGATGCTAAGGTTTCACATATATAAGAATGAGTAGAACCAGGGTCAATCAAAGCAATCACATTAGTATCAAAGAGTGTAAAAGTACCGGTAATAACATCTGGCGAGGAAGCATCCTCGCGTGCGCGTATAGCATAAGCTCTAGCAGGAGCACGAGCCTCAGATCTGGTTGTAGCATCTCTAGATCCTCTCTGACCGCCACTAGCATTGCCCGTATTTCTAGATTGTCTACCCCGAGCAGTAGTAGCACCCGGTTTCCCACTCTGATTTACATTCTGTTCAGACAATCTCGGGCAATCTTTAATAAAGTGGTCAGCTGATCCGCACTTGTAACAGGAGCGGTCATGGAATCTACAACTCCCCGAATGCCATTTACCACAATACTGGCATTCCGTTCTGTCTTGACGATCATTTCTAACACTGGCGACCGAAGTGACTCGTGCACTCACAGGGGGTCGATCATGATCTCGTCTAGAAAAGCCTGAAGTGTCTCTAGATCGGCCTAAATCATCTCTAAATTTCTTCGATGACTGTTGAAAGGGCTTTCCCGAATATCTCTTACGAAACTCCTTTGCTCCTATATAAGTGTTTCTTTTCTCCATACTGAGCTCCTCGGCTTTGCAAGCTCGCTCGACAAGTACCACAAATTCTCGGATTTCTAAAATGCCAACATACAGCTTTATATCATCGTTCAGTCCATCCTCGAAACGTTTACACATCACAGCTTCTGAAGAAATGCATTCTAGAGCGTACCGGCTAAGCCTTACAAACTTTCGTTCATAATCAGTAACCGACATGGAACCTTGTTTAAGTTCAAGAAATTCCTTTCGTTTTTGATCAATGAATCTCTGACTGATATACTTTTTCCGAAACTCGGTTTGGAAAAACTCCCAAGTTACTTGCTCTCTGGGCACAACAGAAATCAACGTATTCCACCAATAGTAGGCCGAATCACGTAGCAAGGAGATAGTACACTTTAGGCATTCATCGGGTGTGCAAGATAGTTCATCGAGTACCCGGATAGTGTTGTCCAACCAAAATTCAGCTTGCTCGGCATCATCCCTGTCCGTAGCTTTAAATTCAGTAGCCCCGTGTTTTCAGATTCTGTCAACTGGGGGCTTATTTGACCTTATTTGGTCAGTTACCGGAGGTATTGTAGGTGCGGGGGTTGTATTAGTCGGGAATGGAGGTTGTGGAATAGCCGTATTAGTTCGAATGTATTGGTTGAACCAATCATTCATCACACTATAAAAAGCTTGTCTAGCTTCATCATTCTGATTACTACCAATAGGTTGAGAGTCCGCCGGCGCTGTCCCTTGTGCGGGAACAGGCGGCACACTCTCAAGATCATCAGCTACCCTTCGGTTGGGATCGGGATCCATTTCTATAAGGAAACACATTTTAACTGTCAGAAATCACCACACTATCAAATAAACACATAATGGCATGTATAGCTAGACCCAAACGTATTACGGTAGTCCTAGAATCGACTAAACTGTAGCTCTGATACCAATAAAATTGTAACACCCCGTACCCGAGACCGTTGCCGGAGTCGGACACGAGGTGTTAACGGACTTCATTCACTTATTTATACAGTTCATTTTACCATTTCCAGACAAGCTGGGTAACTGCGTCACTGCCACCTTAAAAATCATATCTCGAGTTCCAAAACTCGAAAACTGATTCTGTAAATTTTCCCTTAAACTAAACTCATATATCCATCTACAAGTTTTTTTCTAGAATTTTTGGTCAGGCCAATTAGTACAATTTATTAGTTAAAGTCTCCCCTGTTACAGGGTTCGACTACTCTGACCTTCATGCATTACGACTTAGATATCTTCCTGTACAGGCTTCAATACTTATTCCGTTTGTTTCTAAAGAAACTAGACTCAAAAAGGAATCTGTACATATAGGGCATGACTTCTAATTATCTCTGGTTAATTTATAGTGAATTTCCAAATTCAGAACACGGGATCCAGAAGTCGCTCTGGCCCTATTTAACGAAAACTTGAACATCCCTTAAAATACGGCTCATATGATCGTTTCGTTTATTCCATATCAAAATAGACTCATCAAAGTTCGATTTCATAATTTATTCGCTATTTAATTCCATTCCTACTATTTTTAGTGATTTTTCAAATTCACATCACTGCTGTCAGCATCTGTTTTTAAGGTAGACTATACCTATTTCATGATTTTCCATGGATCAACTAGCCATTTGTCGTACATAGCACTAAAATGATCGTGATTAACCATTCCAATGGCTAATCGTTAGCAAGCATTTCCATACCACTCAATGAACAATATACAAAATGATTATAATGCTATGCTCAAGATATATAAGCCATTTTCGCATGGCTATCCAAATTTATACAATACCAAAAGGTACATGACCAACAACAAAAGGGCAGTCCTATACGTGCCATTTTCAGAGTTCATCTAAAAGAGTACCAAAAGGGCTTTGATAGTGTGGATGACTTTGACTTTGACACTCCCGAGTCCGATAGCTGACGAACCAAAATCTATAAAACAGAGAATCAAAGAAACGGAATAAGCATTTAATGCTTAGTAAGTTTTGAGTAATGAAATCATGCACAACTGAAGTATAGCATTCATATGACTAAACGAATAATTTCATATACACATATTCTCAAAATCGTACCTACTTCACATTTCCAACCCTTATATTCATACATAAGGAATCAACTCGACTAAAGGCCAGAAGCTTGTTAATCGATTGAGCGAATACTATTTAAAAGGAATCAATTATTCCAATGCATATACGAAACATACCTCATCGTTGGGATTTTACGAGCGTATTAATTGAAATTATTACAGCAAGATCGCTCATTCCCAAACCCAAGTATCTTCGGGATTTAGCCGGATATAACCACTCGCACAAGGCCTTCGGGTCTTAGCCCGGATATGGTCACTAGCATAAATGCCTTCGGGACTTAGCCCGGATATAGTCGCTAGCACAAATGCCTTCGGGTCTTAGCCCGGATATAGCAACTCGCACAAATGCCTTCGGATCTTAGTCCGGATATAGTCACTAGCATAAAAGCCTTCGGGACTTAGCCCGGATATCATTCGAATAACCATGCACATATATCAATAAATCATGACACATCCATATTTCATTTTCATTACCAAAGCTCAAACACAAGACACTTATCACACTTACTAATTTCGGCTCAATAGCCACATACAAAGAGCATGATTTTGATTGGCTTTATAACATGATCTCTATACACATTCGGCTACCCGTCATAGGTATAAACTAATCACCTCAATATATAATTCAAGTAGAATCATTATATCACCGTTTATTTGTCATATTTATATGTCATGACCTAATCGAATCATAATCTAAGTTCCATTACTCGAAAACTTACCTCGGATGTTGTCGAACAATTTCAACGTCTATTCGATCACCTTTTCCTTTCCTTTATCGGATTTAGTTCCCCTTTGCTCTTGAGCTTAATTTAACAAATAAATTGATTTAATCATTTTGAACATCAAAGAGAAATTCAAGATACTTAGCCCATGTATATTAGGCATTAGAGTCATATATGTATGAAATCATGAATCAAATTCAACATATTAGCCAATATTCTCCTTTAGCTGATTTTCTAAGTCAAGATAAAGCCATCAATATGCTTACCTATAGCCGAACGTACAACATCAATCTATGTATTCATTCATGTGGCCGAATATGCATGTCTATATTGAGGCCGATTGTATACTTAATACATTCTACAAGTATGGTCACTTGTATTGACTAAACACCATTTTGTTTCAAGTTCAAAACTCGGCTAATACACATATATACACTAGTAATCAAATACTAACATTTGCACTTCACCTTAATAGCTAGCTTAGAAAACCTTAATTTAACATATAATTGTTCATAACATAATTAAAGCATCCTCTCCATTCCATCAATTCAACACATGCATTACTCAATAATATTCAAAATCATATTCGGCCTTAGTACACAACTTGCTAGCCGATTTTTCTCCATCTAGCAACTAATGCACATATGTGCTCATTTGTTAGACTCTACTTCATCTAACTACTAACCCCTTTTTTTTCATCAAAATAACATGAACAACAACCATATTTCTTCTTCTACTTCCTACCATGGCCGAATGCTCAAGACACCATACCATGATTTTCATAATTTTGACATGGGTTACTAAAATAACTTGATACCTCATCAACACAACATCAAAACCAACCAAGAATGACAACATCCATGGCCGAGTATCATCTCCATCAAGTAGCAAAAAGAATTTAAACCATGGGCTAGGTAGAATTCAAACTAACATCTAAAAATATGCATGAATTTCATGGAATAACATCAAACATACCTTCTTCAAGACTAGAAGGAGTGGCCGAATATTTTACTTCCCCTTCCCCCTTCTTCTTAGCATTTTCGGCCAAGGATGTTAAAAGATGAACACATTTTTTTTTTCTTTGTTTTCTTCCTTCAATTCACGGCAATGGAGGAGCAACCACACAATTTTTTTTTTGTTTCTCCTCCTACTAACCACTATTATTTTCTTACCCATGTTCTTTATTTTATTATTCCTAACATAAAACACTAACATAAAATGTTTATAATACATTTTAACCCATAGCATGGCCGGCCACCATCCTAAGTTTTGGGTAATTTGACATGCAAGGACAACATTTTCTAACATGCATCAATAGGCCACTTTAACATTTGCCTAGCACATTTCTAAATTTTCTTACACAAGTCCTATTTAGCAAAATTCACTTACAATTAACAAAATTCAAACATGAAATTTTCACACATGCCTATATACATATAATAAGCATCAAGTATAACAGTTAATTATTTTTATGACTCGGTTTTGTGGTCCCGAAACCACTTTCCGACTAGGGTCAATTTAGGGCTGTCACACACCCAGCCCACAGACTAATGGTAGCCCGATTGCGAAACTACCTTCATTTACATATTGGGCTTTAAAAGCCGTTGGTGGATCCATGATTGTCAAGCAACCATGCCAATCCTCCTATACTTTCTCCGTTCCATAATTCCTACCCCATATGCAACCTAAGCAGAACTTCATCTGTATGCATGTCAGATCCATAAAACTTACATTCAACACCTAGGGGTATTTTGGTCATTCTCGCCCTTAGGGGCATTTCGATAATTTTCCCTTAATTATGGTTTTCACTTGCCTTGGCCCATGAACAAGTCCCTTGAGCTAAGATAAACAAATACTATGCACCAGGTAGGATTCCAGAGAAGAGGAGGTGGGTCATTAAGACCGCTTAAGTACCAAACTCTCCCTAGATCCAATCCTAGACATGCATATACCCGTTGCCACACCTTAACCCTATGACTTGTCCACAGTCTCAATTAATTAATTAAGTTTTATGTAGTCATCATATACTAGGCCCAATACCCCTAAATACATGCACATGGCCCACTAGGCCTAATCTTATTCAAATGGCCCATCTGGCCCAATTCATATTCTTATGGCCCACTAGGCCCAATTCACATTCATATGGCCTATTAGGCCAAAATCATATTATATTCATGCTCAGATACAAATTTCCTAACACATAGCATCACTTATCAATCCTTGCCTATTATGGGCCCAACAACCCATCAGGCCTATTTAGCCCATTCTGGCCCATTTGGCCAATCCTCAACCCAAGTCCATGGAATTGCCCGTGGGCCTCAAGCAACCTATCGGTTTCCTCTCCACGAGTGTTCGTGCACTCATGTGACTCCGGTAGCCCAACTTTTGGCTTTTCGGCATTTCGGCTTTTGCCGATTCATTGTGTGTGCAGTGTATGTAAACACCTGGTAGCCAAGCATGCTGCAATTTCCTTAGCCCAAACCTACAATCGATATCACTCAAAGATTAATCTCACATACTTATCGAATACTTTACCCAAAAGCCGGAACCTCACCTTAACCTTACCTTGCGCGATAAGTATAATAGCCCATTCACTAACCACGATCAACTCCTAGATCTACACCAAACATAACTATTAAACCTAAAATAATAGGTGACTCGTGTCCAACACAAGTCCCCTTACCTTACTATGGCTATTCGGCCAACCTTAGCCAATAGATGAGGAATACTTACCAAAACCGCAACACCTAAGGGGCAATTCTGCAATGAGCTAAGATCCAAGATCCGATACAAATTCGCTACCACAGTTGATTAGAAAGAGTGAGGGACAATATTCGATACTCAGCAAAGAAACCGATTGGGAGAACAACACTTACACTAGATTTGACCGAAGTAGAAGAAATAATGATTGCACCAAGGATATTCAGCCAAAAAGGTTCGGCCCTTTAAAATTTTGTACGGCAAAAGAGGGTTACTGGCTCCAAGGAAATAGAAGGAAAAGTCAGCAATGAGGTAGAGGAAGAATAGAATTCGGCACAAGGAAGGAGAAAAAGAAAAGAAAGGCAGAGGGTTTTCGGCTTTTAGAGAAAAGGGTTTTTGGTAACAGGGTAATGGAAATTCAGTCGTTAGCTTCATACCCTAGCATTCGACACTTATTTATAAGCCTTCTAGCCGAATTTTCCCACGCCCAATTTCCCATTCGACTCTATCACTTCTCCCTTCTAATCTCCTCATTTTTCTCCCTGATAACCCCTTGATCCTTTCCTTAATTTTCTCTCCTGAACACTTTTGTTGGAGTCCACTTTCACGCCACTTCCATCCTTCTAGAAGGTCAAAATTAAAATTCTAAGAACACTAACTAGGATTCGAACCTTGGACCTCCTTGCTAGCTATTAACACCACCTTCCTACACTCTAAGTGATGTCACTTAGCCACTCCTCTACTAGGCTCTTTGCTGCTATTTTCCCCTATCTTTATTTAAAAGCCCAACTACTTGCCAACCCTAATTCTTTTAATAATTAACTTATAATTTCTTCTACCCCTTAATTCGAACTCAAACCTTGACCAAGACCTACCTTTGCGTAATTAGCACTTAACCAGAATTATTAAGTACAAAAAGAAAAATTCAAGATTTCAAGATTTTTAGATTTCGGGATTTTTAGGGCATTACAACTCTACCCCCTAAAAGAAATTTTGTCCTTGAAATTTCCAACTACTAACACAGACAACCACACCACACTTCTACTGCGCACTCTAATTCCAACTTATGTAAATAGCACACTATGGGTAAGTACGTACCATTATTCGCCTCTGAAGCGTTTCAATCCTCTTGACGACATGTTGCATAGACCAAAGTTGGTTGCCTCGCCTCAGTATGATCAAGACCTCTGCCTGGTGCTCCACGACCCAAATCATTTCCACCCCTGGCCTAATCACGGCCTCTTGTGTAATATCCTGATTTTGGGCCTAGTCGGAATAGCAGTTTCGTGACCACAAAATCCGAGATAAAAATAATTATTTTATGATTATTTTAAGGTCTATGATATTATTGCATGATTGTGTGAAAATTTTGTGAAGAAATTTTATGCATAAAGTGCTTAAATTGAAATTAGGGACTAAATCGAATAATTTGTAAAACTTGCATTCTAGAAGTTTCTAGTATGAAATTGTTTTGAAATATTAATTAGGAGGTCTTAAATAGCAATTTTACCAATTTCTAAGTCTATGGACAAAAATTGGACATGGATGGAATTTTTGGAAAGTTTAGTAGTAAGGGCATTTTGGTCATTTAGGGGTAAAATGAATTAAAATACAAAATTAAAAGCCAATTTTGCTCATCTTCAACCCAATGGCCGAATATAGAACGGAGAAACCATGGCTAGGGTTTTTCAAGCTTCCAAGCTCGATCGTAAGTCCGTTCTAGCCTCATTTTTAATGATTTTTATGTTTTTGGAGTCCCGGTAGCTCGATTAAGCTTATGCTAGCAATAATTCAACCTAGGGTTCATATTTGGAAAAATACCCATAGGTGAAATTTGTGTATTTTGGTGTTTCATGATAGAATATGAGGTTTTAAATTATGTTAGATAACTTGTACTACTCTGTTTTAAGTGAAAACGAGCAAAAGGGCTTAATCGGTAAAAATACCTAATAGTCATAAGTACATGTTAGAGTGAGAATTTGATGTTACCATAGAAGGGAAAAATGATCAGAATGTCATAAAACATAAGAAAATAGGCTGAAGTTTAATTTACGAGCTTTGGGCCAAAAGTGTAAATATGCGAAAGTTTAGGGGCAAAACTGTAATTTTTCCAAAATATGATTTTGGGTCAATTTGTATAATGTAAGTCCTAATTAGACTATATTTTAACTGATAGAGCAAGGAAAACTAAAATTCAGGCTAAAATGGGGAAAATACCAAGTTGTGGACGAAATGGTAAAAGTAGCCATTTTCGCATACGAGGTAAGTTCTTATGTAAATGTAGTAACATAATTGTTGTTTTAAGGAATTTAATGTTGTTTATATGATATGATGCTTATTATTATCATGAAACGTTATGTTTTGTGGTTATTGTTGAATAATATGTAATTATGTGAATTACTTGATGAGTATGAACTATCACCGAGTATCGGTTCCGATATTCCGTGGAAGACGGAAAAGATGTGAGATCGAGGAAAAAAGCCCATTTGAACCTTAGGAATAGATTAGGATACAAGTGACATGTCACTAGGATGTTTGGGCATCCAAACTCGTTGAGTTGAGTCCGAGTTCACTTATGGATGTGAATGTCCGAACTCGTTGAGTTGAGCCCGAGTTTGAGAGATGTAACTAGGCATCCGAGCTCGTTGAGTTGAGTCCGAGTTCACTTCTGGATGTGAACGCCCAAGCTCGTTGAGTTGAGTCCAAGTTCACTTATGGGCGGGTTACATGGTAGCTTGGCTACATATGTGGCACTTATGTGCAAACTTTCCATGTATCCGAATTATATTCCAATGTGTTCAACGGGTAAAATTCTACTCAAATGGAGTAATACTCGAGATGAAAGGGACGTATTGGTAAGTGTTGTGAAATGAATACTTTGAACAGGTATGTACTTAACGCTCGGGTTGAAAACTTGATATAACAACAATATGGTAAGATGATAAATGAAAATGTGATATGAATGTCTCGGTGATGATTATGCAAATGATGTTTTATGTTTGCGTATATAGTTGTGTTACTTGCTATTTACATGTGAGCTTACTAAGCATTTATGCTTACCCCTCCTTTTCATTCCTTGTAGTGTTGACAAGCCAGCTCGAAAATCGAGAACGGTCGGAGGCACACTCACACTATCTGTATACCATCTTGGCATAATGGCTTGTATATTTTGAGTATGGCATGTATAGCATTATAATCATTTTGTATATATGGTCTTATGATATGGTTATTGAGTGGTATGGAAATGCTTGGTAATGATTAGCCATTGGAATGGCTAATGATGATCATATTTGGTGTTATGTATGCTAAATTGCTAGCTAATCCATGGAAACCATGAAATAGGTAAAATTTACCATAAAATAGATTCAGACAGCAACAGTGATATGAGTTTGAAAAATCATTAAAAATAGTAGAGATACAATTAGATGATGAATAAAATATTGAATTGAATAATTATGAGTCTATTTTCATATGGATGGAACAAAACAGGTATATGAGTTATATTTTATGAGATGTTTAAATTTTTGTGAAACAGGTCCAGAGCGATTTCTGGATCCCCTGTTCTGACTTTGGAAATTCACCATAAATTTTTCAAAGATAATTATAAGTCATGATTTATGTGTACAGATCTAGTTTTATTAGAAACAAACGGCATAGTCATTGAAACTCTGTACAAGGATATATCTGATTCGTAATAGACAGAGGTCAGAGCAGTTGAACCCTCAAACAGGGGAGACTTTAACTAATAAACTGTACTAATTTGCTAGACCAAAAATTCTAGAAAACAATTAGTAAATAGATATATGAGTCTAGTTTTAGGAAAAATTTACGGAATTGGATTTCGAGTTTTGGAACTCGAGATATGAATTTTTAAGCGACTGTGATGCAGATTGCTAGCTTGACTAAAAATTTTAAAAATAAATTGTTCGAGCTGTTTAAGTAATGAATTAAGTCTGTTAACACCTCGTGTTCGACTCTAGCGACGGTCTCGGGTACTCGGTAGTAGCTGACCACCCCTCGGTGGTTGTACACCACATCGGTCCATGACTGGCATTTGAGCTGACATTCTAGGGCAATTCTTGATCCTATGCTCCATAAATCCACAAGCTAGACAAGCTCCCGTCCTCTTCCAACACTCGCCTACATGACCTTTCCCACAATTAGCACAAAGTGGCACCCCTGGATTAATAGCAGGGGCCCTGGCCTATTAACTCTGGCCCTAGCCCTAGGCATCTGTCCTACACCAGGAGTCTCAGCCTCCCTCTTATTCATACCCCTTTCTTTCTCCTGATTTAAGCGCTCAGTGTGCTTTACTTCCTCTGCTATCTTTGCATTCTCCACCAACTTCGAGAAAACTCACTCCCTTCGTGGAGCTACCAGTACCTTGAGGCTATCTCTAAGACCATCCTCAAACCTCATGCAACGCTCATACTCCGTTGCCACCATTACTCTCGCATACCAACTAAGGCGTAAAAACTCCGGCTCATACTCCACCACCGATTTGTTCTTTGGGTAAAATTCAGGAACTCCTTCCTTCTAGCATCCACATAGCTTGCACCCACATACTTCCCTTGGAATGCAGCTTTGAAAAACTCCCAAGTGACTCACTCTGATTGGGTGCCCTCTTTCATTGTCAGCCACCATTGGTAGGCTTCTTCCCTAAGCAGTGACACTGCTCCTTTCAAATTTTGCTCAGGTGAGTAGTCCAGGTCCTCCATTATCCTTTCAATGGCTTCCAACCAATATTCCACCACATTAGGAGCCACGCCAGCCACGCCCTTAAAGATCTCAGCCCCGTTTGAATGAAGTCACTCTGGAATGGACCCTCGATTTTTGCTACCATTATTGGGCCCAGCGACCCTTTCCAAAATTGTCAGCATTGCCTGCGACAATGCATATTCTCCCACGGCCTAATCATATGGTCCATTCCCAACCACAAGTGAGGCCGGAGCCTCTTCTACTCCAATATTAGGTACATGGCCCGATACTGATGATTCAGCCCTAAAACTTCTGCGGCTCGGCCATGGCCCCTTGCACCTCTTCTAGCACTCATCATCGATTTGCGTATTATCTGGATTATAAATTTTATGAAGTCTTAGTTAGTTTCAATAATTAACCCTATGTTTTATGGAAGTACTTAAAGAGAATATTATTTTCGAAAATCCTCTACAGTTTCAAGTTCTTGCGGGCTTTGGTTCCATTCTAACAAAATCATCTAGAATAGCCCCCTAACTGTTTACTGTATAATAATTTATAAAAATTTAAGAGTAAAAGTACTTACTTGGTTCTACGTCGGAGACTCGGTGTGCCGCTCAGCAAGACTTCACTTTTTCCAAAACATTGTGATCCAATCAAAAATATATTTTTTTAAAATACAAAAAGAAACCAAGTAATAAGGCCCAATTCACTGCCCGAGTTTTGCAACCTGGGCTCTGATACTACTAAATGTAACACACCAAACTCGGCCCAGACGCTGTGGCCAAATCTGACGTGTTACATTGAAGTGTTTTAGCGAAAACCCTTCTCAAATGAAAGAAACCTTAATTAATTTAAAAAAATAAACACAACTTTCAGTTGCGGAAACATAGAAAGCATATTATAATTTAGGAATCTCAAGTTCATCTTCTCATAATTACAATGAAAATAATAATAATTCAAGTAATAATAGCATAATGAAAACCTTATTACAACCTGGTCTAAAACATACTTAATAAAATAAAACTTATAAGCTTCACAAAAAGAAGTCCAAATTTGTCTTGCTAGCTGGCCACCCAGAGTCCCTCCAAACATCAAACCGTCTAATGAGCATCACCTGAAAATAAAATAAAAGAGGGGGTGAGTTTTTGAAAGCTCAGTGTGTATAACCCTCGATGAAAAGTAAGCATTCAAAGGCAAATCATCAAACATACAATGCAATCCCACCCAAATTATCCATCCGCTACACACCAGCTCTGTCCCCCATCACACCATGTGGGATATAAATATCGACCCACCCAGCCCACACACCAATGATAGCCTAGTTGTGAAACTACCTTCATTTACATATTGGGCTTTAAAAGCCGTCGGTGGATCCATGATTGTTAAGCAACCATGCGAATCCTCATATACTTCCTCCGTTCCATAATTCCCACCCCATATGCAACCTAAGCAGAACGTCATATGTTTGCATGTCACATCCATAAAACTTACATTCAACACCCAGGGGTATTCTAGCCATTCTCGCCCTTAGGGGCATTTCGATAATTTCCCTTAATTACGGTTTTCACTTGCCTTGGCCCATGAACAAGTCCCGCAAGCTAAGATGAATGAATGCTATGCACCAGGTAGGATTCCAGAGAAGAGGAGGTGGGTCATTAAGATAGCTTAAGTACCAAGCTCTCCCTAGATCCAATTCTAGACATGCATATACCCCTTGCCACACCTTAACCCTATGACTTGTCCACGGTCTCAATTAATTAATTAAGTTTTATGTAGTCATCATATACTAGGCGCAATACCCCTACATACATGCATATGGCCCACTAGGCCCAATCTTATTCAAATGGCCTATCTGGCCCAATTCATATTCTTATGGTCCACTAGGCCCATTTCACATTCATATGGCCCATTAGGCCCAAATCATATTATATTCATGCTCACATACAAATTTCTTAACACATAGCATCACTTATCAATTATTGCCTATTATGGGCCCAACAGCCCATCAGGCCCATTTAGCCCATTTTGACCCATTTGGCTAATCCTCAAACCAGGTCCACGGAATCGCCCGTGGGCCTCAGGCAACCAATCGGTTTCCTCTCCACGAGTGTTCGCCACTCGTGTGACTACCGTAGCCCAACTTTCAGCTTTTCAGTATTTCAGCTTTTGCCGATTCATTGTGTATGTGCAGTGTATGTACACACCTAGTAGGCAAGCATGCTGCGATTTCCTTAGCCCAAACCTACAATCGATATCACTCAAAGATTAATCTTACATACTTATCGAATACTTCACCTAAAAGCCGGAATCTCACCTTGACCTTACCTTGCGCGATAAGTATAACAGCCCCTTCACTAACCATGATCAACTCCTAGAGCTACACCAATCGTAACTATTAAAACCAGAATAATAGGTGACTCGTATGCAACACAAGTCTCCTTACCTTACTATGGCCATTCGGCCAACCTTAGCCAATGGATGAGGAATACTTACCAAAACTGCAACACCTAAGGGGCAATTAAGCAATAAGCTAAGATCTGAGATTCGATACTAATTCCCTACCACAATTGATTAGAAAGAGTGAGGGAAAATATTCGATACTTAGCAAAGAAACCGATTGGGAGAACAACACCTACACTAGACTTGACCGAAGTAGAAGGAGTAGTGATTGCACCAAGGGTATTCGGCCAAAGAGGTTCAGCCCTTTATGATTTTGTATGGGAAAAGAGGGTTATTTGGCTCCAAGGAAAAAGAAAAAAAGTCAGCAACGATGTAGAGGAAGAATAGAATTCGGTACAAGGAAAGAGAAAAAGAAAAGAAAGGCAAAGGGTTTTTAGCTTTTAGAGAAAAGAGTTTCTGGTAACAGGGTGAAGGAAATTTGGTCATTAGCTTCATACTCTAGCATTCAACACTATTTATAAGCCTTATAGCCAAATTTTCCCATGCCCAATTCCCCATTCGGCTCCATCACTTTTCCATTCTCATCTCCTCGTTTTTCTCCCTGATAACCCCTTAATCCGTTCCTTAATTTTCTCTCCTGAACACTTCCCTTGGAGTCCACTTTCACGCCACTTCCATCCTTCTAGAAGGTCAAAATTAATCTTCTAAAAACACTAAGCTAGGATTCAAATATTGGACCTCCTTGCTAGCTATTAACACCACCTCCCTACACTCTAAGTAGTGTCATTTAGCCACTCCTCTAGTAGGCTCTTTGCTGCTATTTTCCCCTATCTTTATTTAAAAGCCCAACTACTTGCCAACCCTAATTCTTTTAATAATTAACTTATAATTTCTTCTACCCCTTAATTCAAACTCAAACCTTGACCAAGACCTACCTTTGCGATAATTAGCACTTAACCGGAATTATTAAGCACAAAAATAAAATTTTAAGATTTTGAGATTTTTGGATTTCGGGATTTTTAGGGCGTTACATCTCTGAGTTGTTCTGCCGATTCTGAGGGAGAAATAACTATATGCCAAGCTCAGTAAGAGTGAATTCTGGTTGCGAGATGTAACATTTTTGGATCATGTGGTATTTACTGAAGGTATTAGGGTTGATCCTCAGAAAATTGAAGCTATTCTGGATTGGAAGCTGCCTAAGACTGTATCAGAGATTCGTAGTTTTCTGGGACTGGCAGGGTATTATTGATGATTTGTTGAGGGGTTTTCATTGACTTCTGCACCTCTGACGAAGTTGTTGTGTAATTTTGTGCCATTTAACTGGACTGATACATAGCAAGAGACTTTTGAAAAGCTTAAAGAAGTTCTGACTGAGGCCCCTGTCTTGATACAGCCAGAGTCTGGGAAAGAGTTCACTATCTACAATGATGCATCACATATTGGTTTGAGATGTGTGTTGATACAAGAGGGGAAGGTGGTGGCTTATGCATCTCGTCAGCTTAAGACTCATGAGGCTAATTATCTAACGCATGACTTCGAATTGGTCACATGGTATTCGTACTGAAGTTTAGAGGCATTACTTGTACGGTGAGAAGTGTATTATTTACATGGATCATAAGAGCCTCAAGTATCTCATCACTCAGAAGGAGCTAAATCTTAAGCAGTGTAGATGGATTGAGCTACTTAAAGACTATGACTGTAGATTGAATACTATCCTGGTAAGGCCAATGTGGTGGCTGACGCACTGAGCCGCAGGGCTATGATTGATCTAAGGACGATGTTTGCTCGTCTCAGCTTATTCGATAATGGTAGTTTGTTCGTTGAACTTCAGGTTAAACCGACATGGATTGAATAGATTAAGGGTAAACAACTAAAGGATGAGTCAGTGGGTCTTCAATTCTGATAGATTGAAAGTGGTAACATATTGGACTTTGGACTGAATAGCGAAGGGGTACTCTGTTTCTATGGGAGAGTCTGTGTACCGAAGGATACTGATTTGATGTAGTCTATACTACGAGAGGCACATAGTAGTCCTTATGCTATGCATCCTAGTGAAAATAAGATGTTTTGAGACCTTCGAAGGATATATTGGTGACCAGGTCTTAAACGTGAAGTTACCGAATTTGTAGGTAAATCTATGACTTGCCAACAGGTGGAGGCTAAGCATCAGTTACCTTCAGGTATGCTTTAGCCAGTTAAGATTCTGTTTTGGAAGTGGGAGAGAGTGACTATGGACTTTGTTAGTGGGCTGCCCCTAACGCCTAATAAGAAAGAGTTAGTATGGGTCATCTTGGATTGATTGACCAAGTCTGCCCATTTCATACTAGTTCGTACTGATTACTTTTTGCAGAAGTTGGCTAAACTGTATGTGTCTGAGATAGTGAGACTGCATGGGTACTGGTTTCCATAATTTTTGATAGGGATCCGCACTTCATGTCTTGGTTCTGGAAGAGGCCGCATGAAGCTCTGGATACAAGGTTGGACTATATTCTATCCTCAGACTGATGGTTAGTCAGAAAGGGTGATTCAAATACTAGAATACATGTTAAGAAGTTGTGTGATAGTTTTTAGGGGCAATTGGGAGGACTACTTACTATTAGCAGAGTTTATGTATAACAATAGCTATCAGTCTAGCATACAGATGGCACCTTATGAAGCATTATATGGTCGTAAGTGTCGTACTACTTTGTATTGGACTGAGTTGGACGAGCGGCGTGTTCTGGGCCCTTAATTGGTTTCTGATACAGAGGATAAAGTTAAACTAATTTGGGATCGACTGAAGGCGGCATCTGACAGACAAAAGTCGTATACAGATCTGAAACATAAGGAGATTGAGTATTTTTTGGGGGACTTTGTCTTCCTCAAGGTCTCGCCATGGAAAAAGGTATTGAGATTTGGACGGAAGGGCAAGTTGAGCCCTAGGTTTATTGGGCCTTACCGCATACTGAAACGTGTAGGGTCGGTTGTATTTCAATTAGAGTTACCTCCAGAATTAGACCAGATTCACGATGTGTTTCACGTCTCTATGCTGAGGCACTACCGTTCTGATCCCACGCATGTTATCTCGGTTGATGAGATTAAGGTTAAGCCAGATCTGACTTTTGAAAAGGAACCAGTTCAAATATTGGAGTGTTATGTAAAGGTTTTAAGAAGGATGTCTATTCCACTACTTAAGGTACTTTGGTGTAATCACAGTTCTGAAGAGGCCACGTGGGAACCCGAGGAGGCGATGCGACAACAATACCCTCATCTGTTCTGATCAGGTAAATTTTGAGGCCGAAATTTTCTATTAGGGGGTAGATTTGTCATGACCCAAAATTCTAAGTAATTGGTTTTGTAGGTTTGTGGCACACAAATTTGTATTTGCTTCAGTGGTTAAGTGTTCTGTGAAGTATTTGAGAAGTTTTGGGTTCAAGCCTTGGCTTGTGCAAAATTTTGTTTTAATATGAATAAACCCTGTCTCTAGTTAGTAGGATTTTTAAATAAATGTAGGTATTACATGACAGAAAGAGCCTGTTGGTCTAGGGGATAAGTGGCATGTCATTGCTACCGAGGGTTTTGAGTTCAAGTCCTGCTTGGCGCAAGGAACTATTTTATTTTACTGCTCTTATCATGTGGGTTGTAGAGGTTGACTGAAACACTACTGAGTTGAGTAGAGTTCAAAATTGGTGGTTGAGGAGATTATGATGGAGACATTTTAGGAGGAAAATGTTGGATGTTGGGGTTGTGGAAGAGTTGTTGCCAAATTGGTACTCTAATAACTCAGAATTCGGCTTTGGGGGTCGATATTGGTCTCCATTTTGATTGTTGTGTTTTTGGGTTGGTCTCTCCTCCTTTTCGTCTTTGACATTGCTTTTGGGTTCTTTTCATTCTTTGTTTTCGTAGTTGAATATTGCATTTGACCATTCGAGTACTTTTCATGTTGGTTTTGTTCTTCATCACAGTGCCCTACTGACCGATTTTATCTTTTTCCTCTACTCCCTTAGCAATCATTCTTTCGGTTGTTCTTCTTTGTTTTGGCTGAATACCCTCCTTTCCCCGTTCTCAAACTCTTTTGATTTTTAGCCTGGGTTTTGGTCAATTCTCTCTTTCTTATCCCTTTCTCAATCGATTTCCTCTTTGACCAATTACATCTTCTTCTCTCCTTCAATTCATTTTGTGCTAGTGGATTCCCCCTCTCTTCTCATCTGGTTACTTTGGTCGATTATTGCATCTCTCCTTCTCTCTATTTTGTTTTCAGTTTTTGCAATTTTTCTTGGAACAACCAGTGGGTGCTTGGTTCTTCTCTCTTTCTCTCTGTACAGTAATATTCCTTCTAACATTTTCCTTTTCTGCCGGTTATGGCTGGGGACGTATTGATGCTAGCCTTGCCTTTGTCATGTTGGGTACTCATTTTGGGCATAAGCCAATTGCTTCCCTTCCCTACAATCGAATTTGCATTTTCGGTAAGTGTTATATGTTGGGTCAAACTGCTTATGCGAACAATATTGACGAAGGTTAATAGAATTCGGTTGTATGCAGATTTTTGCCAAGGAGGTTGAAATTAGTCTTTGCCAGTGGTTTAAGTGGACTAAGCCATATTCAATCAATCAAGGAAAGTATTAGTGATTATTTTAGGATAAGTATTCAGAAGAGCTGTTAACCCTATTGTCAATGATTAATGGAATGTCTTGGTTGAATGTAGGTTTTGGTGCTCGTGGCCTATTCGCACATTTTCGTACAAGGTGTACAAACACTGCCCCTAATCATAGATTTACAAAAGCCGAAATAAGTGGCCGTTGATGCTACACAGGCGTGCGTTCGCTCGTGTGGTAGTATGCATGCCTAAACATGGGCATATAATCGTTAAGGCCGGCCATGAGCAATTTCAGAGGCCGAGGCTATTTTGGGCCGAACTGAGCCGTGTGGGCCCCACTCAGGTAAACCACACGGATGTGTGGTGAATATTGGGCTAGGTTGTGTAATCCATACGACCAAGGCCAAGGTGGGCTATACGAGCGTGTGGGCCCACATTGGACGTAATACGGGCCGTGGTCCCATTTTCATTATTTGACTATTAAGGTTGCACGGGTCGCCCGAGACGACTGTGGACGTACTGTTGGGTCTGTAAGTGTACGTAGACCCCCTAATTGATAACATGACTGAAATTCCTCTACATGGTAAAATGACTGATATGCCTCTATGAGATGTTTGATTAGGTTGAGCATGCCATTTTATATATATACTGATCGCACGTATGAAATTATGATAGGATGCATGAAATTTTGCATGAGGATGGGATTTATTATGATTAGAGGAAGTGTACTGTACTAGGAGCTCTGCTGCAAACACCGTTTAGTGCCACAACTGGTACTACTTGGAGCGTAGGGATGGGTGGGTTGATTTTATCCCCACATGGAGTGTAGGGTTGGACGGAGATGGAGTGTAGAGGCTGGTTGGGTAGGATCGTTTGATTGCATATCTGTACAGTACTATCACTGAGATGGGCTCAGGTCCACACTGATACTGATACTATATTGGGCTAGGTCCCTAACTGAAACTAAACCGTTACTGAATTGGACGTTGGCCCAAATTGTATATGCTCACTGATTGATTATTTGATATGGGATTATAAACAAAGTTTTCATTACTCACCAATTTTTTTATCTGTACAGGTAATCCCCAAGTTTAGGCAGGTTGGTGCTGCGAGGGACTCGATGGTGGCCATACAACCGCACGAACTTTCTCTTTGGATTTTTAAATTCTAAGTAGTTTTATTTTGTGTATTTTTAATGTAATAAGGCTTTTTTTTAAATTATTAAGCTTTAAATTGGGGTTTTATTTGTTTGGATTTATATCTATTAGTAGTAGGAAGCGGATTTTCTAAAAGATAAATGTTTTTCAAAACACCACGTTTAAGCAACATGTTTTCAAAGCTTCCACAAGAAGTAATGTTTTAAAATTAATTAAATATGATTAAATTATGCCAAACAACTTAAGATTTGAATGGGAATGAGACATTCTAAAATCTTCATTGAGATCACAAAGAGGTTAAATATATAGAACGAGTTTTTCAACAATATTATACTTTGCGAGAAACACTTCAATATGACATCACTAGATTCAGCCATAACATCTAGGCCGGGTCTGGGGTGTTATAGAAGTGTTTAGAAAATAATATGAGAGATAACCTTTTAGTATTTAAAAATTATAATTAAGAGATTACAGGGTGATTTCCAAAAATAAGAGGAGAAAAGAAGAAAACTAAAGAAAATCGATGGCAACCGATGACGGTGGCACTACAACGATGTAACAGCGATGCAGTGACGACGTCGATGGTGCAATGGTCTTGTATGGTGGTCGAGTGGAAGAGAAAATAGGTAAAACGGGCTTCAAAGGTGGTGAAAAAGAAGAAATGGTAGAGGAGTTGTAACAGCCCTTTTTTAGTCAAATCGGAACACTGGTTTCAAAACCACAAATCTGATGTGAAAATATTTATTTTATTATTATTTTAATGTCTACAACATGTTAGTAGTGTTGTATAAAAATTTCATTAAGAAATTTAATCGTTTGCATGCTTAATTTGATAAAAAGGACTAAAACGCGTAAAATGTAAAGTTGTTTTCTAATAGCTATGGAACCTTAAAGTGGAGGTCCTTATGTGGTAATTAGACCACTAGTAATTTTTCTAATACCCCATACCCGTACCCTATGCAAGGACAGAGTACAAAGCGTTACCTAACTTAAACTCATGTTTATTACCAATTCCGAGTCTCCAAGACTTGGACAAATTTAAAACTTTATCAAGCTTATCAACACGTCTTTAATATGGGCCTACAAGACCCAAACCACCCATCAAAACTCATTCGGAAACAACTCAGGTTCTTCAGTCAACTTTAGAAAAATGACACTTGACACAGGGGCACATGCCTGTGTGGAAGGGGCAACACGCCCAGGTGATCAATTGGACATGGTCGTGCGATTGGCCTGGGTGGCTCACACGGCCTAGGCAATACAGGAACATGCTCATGTCCAACATCCATGTCGAATTAATTCCAAAAGTACACCAATAGGGGTTTTCACAAGGCTTGGCACACGCCTGTGTCCTATCCCTTGTGCAAAAACCTGAACATTCTATTTTTGATGTTAGCATTTCTTAAGGGCCACACGGCCAAGGCACACACCCATGTGCTAGACCGTGCTATTCACATGACTGAGACACACAGCCATGTCTCTTCCCATGTGTTTACTATCATGCATACTGACTTGAAATTTTTACGTGCAAGCGACACATGACTGGACAACATGCCCATGGTGTTTGGCGTTTGTCACACACGGCCTAGACACACGCCCGTGTGGACAAAATCAGGCTATTTACCAAGCCTCTTTGCCACCCTTACTTACACAACCTACACACAAGCAACTAAAACCAGTACAAGACTATTTCATGGAATAAAATCAGCCACAATAGACAACATTTCATTTGTGCATTCTACTCATCCATGAACATAACACCATTTACATATATCAAAATGAATATTAGTCATCATTCAAGTCTTAGTACAAAATGAGGAATTTATCCCATGCCAATACATTTGGCCAAATTAATGACAATACAAAACACAAGTCTAGTTCCCTATAAATGCCATATTCAAAAATATAAATCAAACTATACCGAATGCTTCTATTGATAGTGTGATCGATATCTCTGACTTCCGTTGATCCTTGAGCTAGATAGGTGGCACTATAAGAAAAAGGAAATGAGAGGGAGTAAGCATATAGCTTAGTAAGTTGCATATAAATAATTATACAACAATACTTTGCCATTCATCAACAAGTATCATAATATACAAGTGGGCATAAACAAAACTTACTCATCAATATTTAATACACATCATATAGCATATAATGTGGCTCGCATTTCATACAGACCAAATAGGTACCTGTATCACTCGCAACACGGTTATACTTTCCTCATTAACTAGAAATCAGGACTTTCACCATTGAACCCTTCGAAATGCTATCGGATATTCCATAGCCTCAAACGTGGGGTAAGTCACCGATATCGTGTCCCAGACACAGTCTTACACTAGCTCATTTCTCAAGTCAAAACCATGTCCCAGATATGGTCTTACACTGACTATCATCTTGTAGCCGACGCATGTCCCAGACATGTCTTACATTGGCTTACGCCTCGAGGCCTATGCATGTTTCAGACATGTCTTACACTACCACTCGTCTCAATGCCGATGCCATGTCTGAGACATGGTCTTACACTGGCTCTCATAATGTGACCGATGAATGTCCCAGACATGTCTTACACTAGCTTATAGTAACCCATATGTCGTGGCATGCATATCTGATTTATTTCCTAGGTTCAAACGGGAGCTCTACTATCTCTATTCTCATCATATTTTCGAATTTCCACAAGTCAAGCCATTTATGGTATAATAATTTCGATAAAATTTAAAAACATATATTATCAAATGTAGTTGTATTATTTACATACGACTTACCTCGAATTACAAAATGTGGCTACTAGTCGATTTAGTCGATTTGCTTGGCTTTCCCCCGGTCTAGGTTCAGATTCGGTATTTCTTGATCGATAATAGCAAAATAAACTTATTTAATCACTAAATAAAATTAGACAATCAAAAATTCATTTCTTTGGTAAAATAACCATTTTGCCCCTAGACCTTAACAAGATGACCATTTTACCCCTAAGCTCGAAAATCAATTTTTATCGAATTTTTTCACATCTTAAGCCTAGGCGATCCCTTTTTACTCTTATAGCAACTCCAAACTCCCACTATATTACATATTTATCATCTACTTTACAACTTATGCAAACTAGTCCTTTTTAGGTATCTTCATGAAAATCCTTTCACAAAAGTTGTTTACCACACCACTAAGCTTCATATTCTTCCATAAAATTTCAAAAAACACCCTACGAAAAAGCCATAGACTTTTAACCATTTTGCAGAGTAGTACCCTCATTTGAAAGCTCATGCTGCAAGCGGTCCAAAAATATAAAAATATTCAACAAAGTGAATGAAAATCACTTACTTCTAGAGATGATAAGTTGCTACAAATTTCAAGCTTCAAAACCCTCCTATGGCTAGTCAAAATTCGTGAAGAAGAAAAATAAAGAGGATGTGGCCTTTGTTTTATTTTAAATATTAAAATTAGACAAAATTGGTGACCAAAACTCACCTAATTTTGACTTTCTCATCAATTTGTCTCCTATGGTCGGCCAAGCTATCTCTATAAGGTCTAATCGTCTTTTAAAGACCCAAAATTTAGGTTCTCTAGCTATTTGACACTTGTGCATTTTATGCGATTTAGTCCTTTTTTCATAATTAGGCTCACAAACGTCAAAATTAACTCACCAAATTTTTTGTACACTAATATAAACATGCAATGACTCCAAAATAATGATAAAATACTTTATTCAAATCTGGATTTGTGGTCTTGAGACCACTATTCTGACTAGGTCCTAAATCGGGCTGTTACATTTCTCCCCCCTTAGGGATTTTTGTCCCTGAAAATCTTACCGGCGAATAGGTTTGGCTACTGATCTCTCATACTCTCCTCAGGTTCCCATGTGGATTCCTAGACTCCATGTCTATGCGACAAAACTTTCACGAGTGCTACAAGCTTGTTCCTTAGCTATTTGACTTCCTGAGCCAAAATCTTGACCGACTCTTCGCCATAAGTCATGTCCAAATAAATCTCAACCTCGGTTGGCACAATCACATGCGAAGGATCTAATCTATACTGACATATCATGGATACATGAAACACATTGTGAATCCTTTCCAATTCTGGTAGCAAAGCCAAACGATAGGCAACCGATCCTACTCTCTTGATAACCTCATAAGGTCCTATGAAACGAGGACTCAACTTGCCTTTTCTACAGAATTTGAGAACTTTTTTCCACAGGGATACTTTTAAGAACACTCGATCACCGACTTGAAATTTGATCTCCTTCCTTTTCAAATCCGCATAGGATTACTACCTATTCGAGGCAGTCTTCAAACAGTCATGAATCACTTTAACTTTCTCTTCAGTCTCCTTAACTAAATCGACCCCATGAATCAGACTCTCTCTGAGTTCGGTCCAATATAAGGGCATTCGACACCTTTTCCCATATAAAGCCTCATAAGACGCCATCTTCAAACTTGACTGATAGCTATTGTTGTAGGCAAATTCAACCGATGGTAAGTACCTTTCCCAACTTCCCTGAAACTCGAGAACACAACACCGCAACATGTCCTTTAAGATCTGAATCACTCTTTCTGACTGACCGTCAATTTGCTGGTGAAATGCAATGCTAAAACTCAACTTTGTTCCTAATGCCTCTTGTAACTTTTTCCAACACCTCGAGGTAAATCACATGTCTCGATCTGAAATAATCGATAACGGCACTCCATAAACCCTTACGATCTCGGATACATATAAGTTGGCCAATCTTTCAAAGGAGTAGTCACTACGGACTGGTATAAAATGCGGGACTTTGTTAGCTTATTCACAATAACCCAAACAACATCCCTTTTCTTCAGGGTTAATGGCAAACCTGTCACGAAATCTATGGTAATCCGATCCCACTTCCAATCAGGGATCGTGATAGGCTGAAGTAGACCCGAAGGTACTCGGTGTTTAGCTTTCACTTGCTAACACACAAGGCACCTGGAAACGAATTCTGAAATGTCTCTTTTCATTCCCGACCACTAGTACATTTTTTTTAAGTCATTAAACATTTTCACACTACCCGGGTGGACAGACAAACAACCACTAGGTGCCTCTTATAGAATCTTCTG
The DNA here is from genome assembly GCF_007990345.1 of Gossypium hirsutum. Taxonomy (NCBI): domain Eukaryota; kingdom Viridiplantae; phylum Streptophyta; class Magnoliopsida; order Malvales; family Malvaceae; genus Gossypium; species Gossypium hirsutum. The sequence continues at coordinate 58,662,542 of NC_053436.1, read as the reverse complement.
AGTAAGCTCCCTATCCTTGGGTACATAAACTCTATCTTTAAACATTATACATCCATCAGTACAAATACGAAACTTTGACTCGATGCCTCACTCACACTGAGTTCCCTTGGCTTGCAAATCACTGTCGTTATTCTGTGCTTCTCGAATCACTTGTAGAAACATCGGTCCAGCCCTCAACTCTGCTAAAATTGAACCATCATATAATAAAGCCAATCGGGCATTCATCGCTTTAAACGCAAATAACGATTTTCTATTCAGGGCATCGGCTACCACGTTAGCCTTCCCTAGGTGATACTCAATCACCAACTCATAATCCTTTATCAAATCTAGCCACCTTCATTGTCATAGATTCAATTCTTTTTGAGTTATCAAGTACTTGAGGCTCTTGTGATCGGTAAACACCCGACACTTCTTGCCATATAGATGGTGTCTCCAAATTTTCAACGCAAATACAATAGCAGCCAACTCTAAATCATGCGTTGGGTAACTTTTCTCATGAGTCTTTAGTTGTCTTGAAGCGTAAGCTATGACCCTACCCTTTTGCATAAGCATGCACCCCAAACCATTCAAGGAGGCATTGCTATATATCACAAACTCCTTGCCCGACTCCGGTTGCACTAACACTGGGGCCTCGGTCAACAAGGCCTTTAATTTTTCGAAAATCTGTTGGCACTTTTCTGTCCATTCAAACTTGACATCCTTTTACAGTAACCTTGTCATCAGCGTAGCTATCACAGAGAATCCGTTTACAAACTGTCTATAATATCTAGCCAACCTCAAAAATTGGTTACATTCATCGACAGTTTCCACTCAACAATAGCCGAGATCTTGCTTGGGTCAACTCTGATCCCGTCAACTGACACAAAGTGTCCTAGAAAACTGACCTCTTTAAGCCAACATTCACTCTTACTGAACTTGGCATAAAGCTGCTTATCTCTCAAAGTTTGTAGAACTGTTCTCAAATGCTCTGCGTGCTCACCCTTATCACACGAGTAAATTAGTATATCGTCAATAAAGACCACTACGAACTTATCCAAATACGACCAAAAAATATGGTTCATCATATCTATAAACACCGCCGGGGCATTAGTCAAACCGAAGGGCATGACGAGGAATTCATAATGCCCATAACGTGTCCGAAATGCAGTCTTCGATACATCTGGCTCTTTAACTCTCAACTGATAATAACCAGACCTCAAGTCTATCTTGGAGAACACCGTGGCTCCCTTCAACTGATCGAATAAATCATCAATCCTTCGAAAAGGATACTTGTTCTTAATAGTTACCTTATTAAGCTGTCTATAGTCAATACATAACCTCATCGTCCTGCCTCTCTTTTTCACAAACAACACTGGTTCTCCCCACGGTGAATAACTAGGTCTCGCAAAACCTTTATCCGTTGACTCTTACAGCTGTACTTTCAACTCTTTCAACTCTGTTGGGGCCATTCTATAAGGACATATCGAGATAGGTGCCGTACTAGGGACCAACTTGATACCAAATTCAACTGCCCTAGCTGGAGGTAATCCAGGTAACTCTTCCGGTAACACATCTATAAACTCACAAACCACTGGTACCGATTCAATCTTCGACTCAGACACTTGGGTATTCAACACAAAAGCGAGATAAGCCTCATATCTTTCCCTCAAATATTTTTTAGCAAGCTGATAAATCGTAAATTATACATATTTTTACCCCACATTTAATGAATTTTATGGATGATTTCTCATTAGAATTGGTGAATTCGATGCTCCTAATTCTTTAATTTCATGTTTTATACTTATGAGAGCATAGGAGAGCGAAAGGAACGAGAAATGAGCCAAAAACAGAGAAAATGGGCCAAAGTACGAACTCAACACGGCCTGGACCTCATCACATGGGCAGACCACACGGTCGTGTCAACCTAGAAAAATCAAAGCACGACTCACACGGGTATAGCGCATGCCCATGCCATTTTAACAGGCTCGAACACGGCCTAAAGTAATCGTACACGAGCGTGTCACACGGGTGTGTCCCTGTCGAGCCGAAGTTGAGTCCAATTCAAAAAAGGCCACTTTTGAGGGCTCATAGGCATTCCAAAGCCTATAAATACACCCTAGAGGAGGAAGAAAAGGGAGATGGAGAAGGGGGAGTAAGGAATTAGTAATAAGGGGCTCCGTGTTAATAACCCAATCAATTCTTAGAAAATATATTATATTACCTTCACTGATAATAGTTAAAAACATTGCCCGTATGTTATTATTTCAATTTCCTGAGTGGTCTGAGGATTTAACGGATTGGAATCGAGAAATGCATGTTAAGTGCACTTATAATGGTGTTCAATTATCTGAAACAGAATTTCCAAAAAACTGGTTAATAGACGGTATTCAGATAAAGATCCTATTTCCTTTTTGCCTGAAAGAATGGGGAAATGAGGGAGAAAGGGGAGATGGAGAAGGGGGAGTAAGGAATTACTCCAAGGAAGCCAATTGATCCATCTCGGAAGCCAGATTCATCATTAAGACTGAAGATCTCTCCTCAATTTTTCTTCAGGAGTTTTAGGTTTTCTTTATGTTTTGTATTCTTTATTCTTCTGTGATGTTTTCTTATTTAGTTATGAACTAAAACCCCTAAATACCTAAGGGGAATGAAACCTAGGACGAATCTTGTTATTATTTTCTGAATCGTATGGTAAATATTTAACTTGTTCTTAATTATGTGTTCTTAATTCTTGTTTTGATATCCCAGGATACTGATTCAAGACATGCTCTTATTCAGAGAAGGAATAGACCCTGTCTAAGAGTACATTTTTCATAATTAAGCGGAGTTGATTGCGCGCCTAGGCATAGGGTGACAATTATTTTGCCAGATTAGGGTGAAACCTAATAAAGGGATCCATAGATCGAGTTAATGAAACCCTAAAGTGTTAATTAGAGAAAAGTCTTGGTTATTCAATCTAGGGATTAGATGTTATTAGTCTTGAATAGGGATAATAACATAACTTAGGGATCTCTACGGAACTAGTTGAATGAATAAATCGTCCGATTCGGAGCCAGAATAACAAGTAAAGCCTAGATGGATTTTTCCTTAGGTATTGTCTTAAGTCAATCGATTTTTCCCAAAAGCAATTCCCCAATTCTTTTCTCTGTGCATTCTTAGTTTAGATAATTAGTTAATTAAAACAAAACCTCTTTATTCTTAGGCTAGATAATAAAAAGACAGTCATTACTAGTACTTTTAATTATTTTGGGTTCAACAATCTGGTCTTGCTAAAACTATACTACTGTTCGATAGGTACACTTGCCTACATTGTGATAATAGTTAGTTCAAGAACGAGTAATTATAAATATTTAAAACCTATCACGAAATCACGCGATCACAAGCAACGATGATATCACTTTAGGCGATTTATTCGGTTCATCTGGTCCAATCTGAAGGACATTCCCATCTGCACATTTCAACTTAATAATTTTCCTCCCACAGTCAATTACAACACTATGAGAAGTCAACCAATCCATCCCAAGGATTATATCAAATTCATTTAACGGTAATAACATCAAGTTAACCGAAAAATAATGACCTCTAATTGCCAAAGGACAATTTCTACACACTTGGTCTACCAGCACATGTTTTCCTAAGGGGTTGGACACTTTCATCACAAATTTAGTTGACTCTACTATCATGCTCATGCGAGGTATCAATTCCATACAAATATAGGAGTGGGTAGACCCCGGGTCAATTGAAGCAACAACAGATATATTATGAATAGAAAAGGTACCTGTGATCATGTCGAGAGAGTCTGACTCTTTACGGGCAAGATAAGTCCATGCAGGCGCTTTGCCCTCAAACCTCGCTGTAGCATCTCTTGGTGTACCTCTACTAGTAGCCTTACTTCCCGGGTTCTTCTGTGGTCTACCCTTCAATGGAACACTACTTGCCTTTACTTCTTGCTTTTTCTCTCCATCTTCTAATTCGGGACAGTTTTAGATGAAATGGTTCAGTGATCCACATTTAAAACACCCTCTCTCTTTACCTCGGCACTCACTGAAATGGTGTTTACCACATTGCAAACATTCTGGCCTAATTAGCCGAGTATTACCCATGCTTGCAGAAGAAGTGGTCTGGCCTCTAGAAGTTGCGTTTTGCCGATTCTTGTTCCTATTAGAAAACTCCACCGAAGTATTCGATCGGGTAGTGAATTCCTTCGATCTCTTGGATGAGGTCTGATGTAATTTCCACATCTGTCTCTTCTTTGAGTCCCGTGACCTAATAACAGCTTTCTTCCTTTCTTTAACCAACTCTTCTGCCTTTCACGCTTTCTCAACGAGTACCACAAATTCTCTTAGCTTTAAAATGCTAAAAAATACTCGGATATTCTCATTTAGACCATCCTCAAACCTTTTGCACATAGCAGCTTCTGAGGAAACGTACTCTCACGCGTATTTGTTGAGTTTCACAAACTCTCGTTCATATTCCGTCATAATCCTATTACCTTGTTTTAACTCTAGAAATTTCTTCTTTTTCTAGTCTCTAAACCTCGGCTAATGTACTTATTTCAGAACTCTTCTTGCAAAAAATCCCACGTTAATCTCTCTCAGTACCACAAACACGAGTGTGTTCCACCAATGGTGGGCCGAATCTCGCAAGAACGATACGGTACACTTCACGCACTCCTCAAGCGTGCACGACAGTTCATCAAATACCCTGATGGTATTCTCTAACCAAAACTCTAATTTCTCTGGGTCATCATCTATGTTTAACTCGAAATTCCTCAGCCCCTTGTTTCTGAATCTTGTTTATAGGAGGTTTCTCTCTCCTAAACACATTTGTGCCTTGTGAAGCTACCAGGTCATACTGAGGACTCGGAGGAGGTGGGGGAGGTGGAGAGTTTGGATTCGCACGAACGAACTCCGTATACCAAGCATCCATCATTCGAAAGTAGGCTTCTCTAGCCCCTCCGCCTTGGCCCATAGTCACGGGCTTACTCTCCACTAGTGCGGTCCCTTCAGTGGGAGTAGGCGCGTTACTCTCCACGTCATCCGCCATTGCTCTATTAAGATCCATTTACTATATAAAAATACAATTTATAGTTGTCAGAAATTGTCACACTATCAATATACAGTTATGGCATGTATAGCTAGACTCTTACTCTCGCAAGGTTAGTCCTAGAATCGACTAAATCATAGCTCTGATACCACTAAATGTAACACCCCATACATGTATCCTACGCCGGGACAGAGTACAAGGCGTTACCTGTAACACCCCTTACCCGTGTTTGACGCCAGAACAGGGTAGAAGGCATTACCAGACTTAATCACTAATCAACATATAAAAACCGATTCATAATTAATAACATAATCAAGACTATCTACATTAAATGACTTTATACAATAGAGACCTTCAAATAACATAGGTCAGTATTTTAAGCCAATTCCTAGCAACTTAATAACAATTAAACGAGTCTCCATACATGCCAAAGACTTAAAATACTTTAAAACCTTTATATATAGATCAATAGTTTGATAGTGTGATTTAACCTCCGGCGACCTCTAACTCGAGCTAACATCTGTGACACTATAGGAAAAAGGAAAGGAAGGGAGTAAGCATTATAGCTTAGTAAGTAAGTATGTAAATATTAATAAACAATACATTATCATACTTTAAACAAAGTCACAATATGTTCCCGGAATATTACCATCACAAACACACATACTTTCACTATTACAATCATAAACAGGTTCAAAATAAGCTGTCTAGTAGAGTACCAGAAACTAAATTATTTATTTCTAGAGCTACAGAACTCCAAATTAAAAACCGTTAATTTTCCTTGAAACTAGATTCACATATATTCTTACCATAAAATTTTCAAAATTTTTGGTCTAGCCAATTAGTACAGTTTATTCATTGAAGTTACCCTTGTTTCACTACTCAACTGTTCTGACCACTCTTCACTACGAATCAATTTTCTCCTCGTAGAGAATCAAATATGTTCTCATTTATTTCATTTGAAACTAGGCTCATTAAGATTTCAAGCATATAAATTATATCCCTTAATTAATTTTTTACAATGTTTAATGATTTTTCCAATTCAGAATAGGGGATCACGTAGTCATTCTGAACCAGTCTCTCAAAAACTTAAATATCTCATAATATAGAATTCCTTTGCTTGCTCTATTTCTGTTATACGAAAATAGACTCATTAAGCTCTAATTTGATATCTCATTCAGTCTCTGATTCAATTTCTACTATTTTTGGTAAATTTTTAGATTCACATCGCTGCAACTATCTATAACAGTTTTATTGTCAATTTTGATCTTTCACACTTCAATTGTATTCATCACTTTCCCATAACAATCTTTCCAATTTCTAATCACATATCGAGCATATTGCTCATAAGTTACACACGTATATACTTACACTTATCATCACAAAGTCATACACAATTTCATTTGATCAATTTCCCAGTTGAACGCTTCGGAATAATAATAGATACGCAATGGTATCGCACACAGCCCACCTTTAAAATCGAAGCTCTCTTGTACACATAGTGGCCTTCACTTAGCACCACTCATGTGACCTAGCTCGGTTGTACACATAATTTTGGCTCTCTTGTACACATGGTGAACACTTAGTACCACCCATGTGACCTAGCCAGTTTATCTTGTAGCTCTCTTGTCTACATGGTGTCCTTCGCCTAGAACCACGCATGCGACCTAGCTACATATATCCTGTAGCTCTCTTGTCTACATGGTGTACACATAGTATCACCCATGTGACCTAGCTATATCATAATGTCTCGTAGCTCTCTTGTACACATGATGTGCACTCAGCACCATACATGTGACCTAGGTACATACCATCAGTATCATCCAATCTTTCTAAAGGTTCAACTGGGATTTCTCTCTCTTTCTAATACTTGATTCCATACTTTCAATAGTCAATTATGATTCAAAAATTAGCTCCAATACATAAAATATGCTGAAATAAAAAAAAATAAAGATAATGTATTATTTACATACAAACTTACATACTTTCTCATTTCCATGTCGAATTAATATTGAACATTTAAATCATCATAATTATACTTACTTTCAACACCTCGGAAATCATAGTAAATATATCAATTTTACATTGAAACATGCATAAATTAATGCTTATTATACATATGAACTTACCTCGATACTAAAACGGCCATTTTACCAACGTTCTCGATTTTCGATTTTTCTCTGATTCTAGATTCAAATCTCATTTTTCGGGATCTAAAACATCATATTTTACTTATTTAATTAATGAACTATTAAAAACAGTCCTTAACTCAAACTTTGACAAAATTACAATTTTACCCGTAAACTTTTGCATATTTACACTTTTTCCCCTAGGCTCGGGTGTAACACCCCGTACCCGAGACCGTTTCCGGAGTCGAACACGAGGTATTTACGGACTTATTTCATTTATTTTCACAGTCCATTTTAAAAATTTCCAGACAAGCTAGCTAACTGCGTCACTGTTACCTTAAAAATCATATCTTGAGTTCCAAAACACGAAAACCAGTTTCGTAAATTTTACCTGAATCTAAACTCATATATCCATCTACAAATATTTTTTCTAGAATTTTTTGTTGAGCCAAGTAGTACAGTTTATTAGTTAAATTCTCCCCTGTCTTAGGGTTCGGCTGCTCTGACCTTCATGCATTATGACTTATATATCTCACTGTACAGGGCTTCAATACTTATGCCGTTTGTTTCTAACGAAACTAGACTCAAAAAGGAATCTATACATATATGGAATGACTTCTAATTATCTCTGGTTAATTTATAGTGAATTTACAAAGTCAGATCAGGGGATCCAGAAATCACTCTGTCCCTGTACCACGAAAACTTAAATATCTCTTAAAATACGACTGATATGATCGTTTCGTTTCTTCCATATGAAATTATATTCATTTAGGTTCGATTACAAAATTTATTCACTATTTAATTCCATTCCTACTATTTTTAGTGATTTTTCAAATCCACACCACTGCTGCTGTCAGCATCTGTTTTTAAGGTAAAGTTTACCTATTTCATGGTTTTCCATGAATCAACTAGAACTTGTCATACAAAGCACCAAAATGATCATGATTAACCATTCCAATGGCTAATCGTTACCAAACATTTCCATGCCTCTCAATGAACAACATACAAAACGATTATAATGCTATGCTCAAAGTATATATATAAGCCATTTTCGCATGGCTATCCAAATTTATACAAAACCAAAGGGTACGTGACCAACAACAAAAAGGGCAGTCCTATACATGCCATTTTCAGAGTTCAACCAAAAGTGTACCAAAAGCGCTTTGATAGTGTGGACGACTTCGACTTCAACAATCCCGAGTCTGATAACTGACGAACCAAAATCTATAAAATAGAGATTCAAAGAATGGAGTAAGCATTTAATGCTTAGTAAGTTTTGAGCAATGAAATTAGGCACAACTGAAGTATAGCATTCATATAACTAAACGGATAATTTCATATACACATATTCTCAAAAATCAGTCCTACTTCACATTTCCAACCCTTATATTCACACATAAAGGATCGACTTAACCAAATGCCGGAAGCTCATTAATTGACTGAGCGAATAATATTTAAAAGGAATCAACTACTCCAATGCATATACGAAACGTACCTCATCGTTGGGATTTTACGAGCGTATTAATTGAAATTATTACAGCAAGATCGCTCATTCCCAAACCAAGTACCTTCGAAATTTAGCCGGATATAGCTACTTGCTTAAATGCCTTCGGGACTAGCCCGGTTATAGTAACTCGCACAAATGCCTTCGGGACTTAGCCCGATTATAGTAACTTGCACAAATGCCTTCGGGAATTAGCCCGGTTATAGTAACTCGCACAAATTCCTTCGGGACTTAGCCCGGTTATCATCCGAATATCCATGCACATATCAATAAATCATGACACATCTATATTTCATTTTCATAACTAGAATTCAAACACAAGTCACTTATCAAGCATTATCATTTTCGGCTCAATAGTTACATACAAAGAGCATGATCTTGATTTACTTAAAACATGATCTAATCGAATCATAATCTAAGATCCATTACTCAAAAACTTACCTCGGATGTTGTCGAACGATTTCGGCGGCTATTCGATCACTTTTTCCTTTCCCTTATCCAACTTTGGTCCTCTAAGCTCTTGAGCTAATTCAAACAAATTTAACTTATTAAAGTCTCATTATGCTAGCTTATGGCCGAATATGACAAGGAGTTTGATAGGTCATATGGCCACCTTTAGCTCAAATACAAAATGGTCATACGCATTTTTAATCACATTGAGCAATTTAATACAATTAATCTAACATTTCCTCATGTGCACCTTTATGATCGAATACACACATCATTAACCTAATATCAATTAACTAAGCACTTTAACAAATTCTCCTTGACCCGATTATCTAAGTCAAGATAGATTCATCATTATGCTCGCCTATAACCGAATACATGCAACACCAATCTATCTCATGTGGCCGAATTTGCATGTCTATGTTGAGGCCAATTATATGCTTAATACTTCCTACAAATATGGTTACTTGTATTGACTACATACCATTTGTTTCAAGTTCAAAACTCGGCTAATACACATATATACACTAGTAATCAAATACTAACATTTGCACTTCCTCTTACTACCATTTTTCATCCAAATAACATGAACAACAACCATATTTCTCTTCTACTTCCTACCATGGCCGAATGCATCAAGACACCATACCATTTCAACTTTGGTCATGGTTTAAACAAAGAATTTAATGTCTAACTTAAAAATGCTAAAAAGAATATCCAAGAGTCATCAATCCACCATCACATGTATCATTACAAAGCTTCACATTTAGCATGCAAATGACGTCAACACAAATCCACCTTAGCCGAAACTTAACTCATCTTCATGCCTCATCACCACAACATCAAACACCAACCAAGAAGACAACACCCATGGCCGAGTATCATCTCCCTCACATAGAAAAGATTTAAACCATGGGCTAGGTAGAACTCAAGCTAACAACTAAAAATATGCATGAATCTCATGGAGCAACATCAAACATACCTTAGCCTAGTTACAAGCATGGCCGAACCTCTTCAACTTTTCTCCCTTTCTTTTCCTTTGATTTTTCGGTCAAAGATGTTAAAGGATGAACATTTTTTTCTTTTCTTTGTTTTCATCACCCTTCATCCCCTTATTTTATTACTAACTCTTTTATTTTATTCTTTCCAACATGAAACATTAACATAACATGTTTTATGACATGTTTTGCCCATCACATTTTGTCCACCCTCATTGTCATGGCCGGCCACTACCAATTAAGTGGGGAAATTGACATGCAAGTCCACCCTTTTGATTACATGCACTAATAGATCCTTATAGAATAACCTATCACATTTCAAAAGTGTCACACATAAGTCCTATTAACTAAATTCACATGCAATTAACTAAATCGAAGCTTAAAACTTTCACACATTCATATTCACATATTTTAGACAATAATTATCGTATTCAAATAATTTGGTGACTCAGTTTAGCGGTCCCGAAACCGCTTTCCGACTAGGGTCACTTTAGGGCTGTCACAACTCTCCCCCACTTAAGAAATTTTCATCCCCGAAAATCTTACCGGTAAATAGGTTTGGGTATCATTCTTTCATAGAGTTCTCGAGTTCCCAAGTGGCTTCTTCCATCCCGTGTTTGAGCCATAACACTTTTACTAAAGGAACCTTTTTGTTTCGCAACTCTTTCACTTCACGAGCTAGAATACGAATTGGTTCTTCTTCATAACTCATATCGGCTTGAATTTCAACCTCGGAGGGACTTATTATGTGCGAAGGATCAGATCTGTAACGTCGAAGCATCGAAACATGAAAAACATTGTGGATCCTTTCAAGTTCAGGGGGTAAAAGCAACCTATATGCAACTGGACCAACTCGTTCGGAGATTTCATACGACCCAATGAATCTCGGACTCAATTTGCCCTTACGGCCAAATCTGAGTATCTTTTTCCAAGGGGAAACTTTAAGAAACACTTTGTCTCCCACCTGATATTTAATGTCTTTTCGTTTCAAATCCGTGTACGACTTCTGACGATCTGTGGCTGCCTTTAGACTTTCAGGGATTACTTTTACTTTCTGTTCAGCATCTTTAATCAAATCAACTCCGAAAATTTTACTTTCACCGAGCTCGGTCCAAAACAATGGTGTACGGCATTTACGACCGTACAAAGCCTCGTAAGGTGCCATCTTAATACTTGATTGAAAACTATTGTTGTAAGCGAATTCAATCAAAGGTAAATACCGCTCCCATGAACCACTAAACTCGAGGATGCAACATCTCAACATATCCTCAAGTATCTGAATTATCCGCTCGGATTGACCATCGGTTTGGGGGTGAAAAGCGGTGCTAAAATGCAACTTGGTACCCAAAGCTTCTTGCAATTTCTTCCAAAATCGTGAGGTGAATCTCGGATCTCTATCTGACACAATAGAAATAGGTACCCCGTGTAATCTCACAATCTGAGAAACATACAATTCAGCTAGTTTATCCAATGAAAAATCCGTGCGTACGGGGATAAAGTAAGCCGACTTAGTCAGTCTATCAACAACAACCCAAATCGCATCTTTCTTACTTGCCGACACTGGCAACCCATATACAAAATCCATCGTGACTCGATCCCATTTCCATTCAGGTATCATGATCGACTGAAGTAAACCCGTAGGCACTTGATGTTCCGCCTTCACTTGCTGACATACTAAGCACTTCGAAACAAAATCGGAAATGTCTCGTTTCATACCATGCCACCAAAACTGACGTCTCAGATCGTTGTACATTTTCGTACTCCCCGGGTGAATTGACATTCGGCTACAATGAGCTTCGTTCAGAATCATCGAAATAAGTTCTGAATTTCTTGGAACACACAAACGACTTCTGAACCTCAAACAATCGTCATCATCAATTTGAAACTCTGATTCCATATTCGAAACACACTCAGCCCGTTTTGCAACCAGTTCATCATCGACTTTCTGAGCTTCACGAATTTGATGAATCAACAATGGTTTGGCCTTTAATTCTGCCACTAACACATTGTCGGATAGAACAGACAAGTGTACATTCATCGCTCGTAAAGCAAACAGTGATTTACGACTTAAGGCATCTGCAACCACTTTAGCCTTTCCCAGGTGATAGTCAATGACAAGCTCATAATCTTTCAACAACTCGAGCCAACGTCTTTGTCGCAGATTCAAGTCTCTTTGAGTCATCAAATATTTGAGACTTTTGTCATCCGAATATACATGGCACTTCTCACCAAATAAGTAATGTCGCCATATTTTCAAAGCGAACACGATGGCAGCTAGTTCAAGATCATGGGTCGGATAATTTTTCTCATGTGGCTTCAGTTGTCTCGACGCATAAGCTACAACTCGATCCTCTTGCATCAATACACAACCCAACCCAAGTAAGGATGCATCACTGTAAATGACGAACTCCTTGCCTGATTCGGGCTGCACTAGTACTGGAGCTTCCGTCAAATGAGTTTTCAATTGATCAAAACTTTTCTGACACTTTTCTGTCCATTCAAACTTAACATCTTTCTGAAGTAGTTTCGTCATTGGTGTGGCTATCATCGAGAAACCTTTTACAAACCGTTGGTAGTAACAGGCAAGTCCCAAAAAGCTCCGAACCTCAGTAATATTTCTCGGAGGCTTCCAATTAAGTATGGCTGAAATTTTGCTCGGATCAACTTGAATACCCGATGCGGATACCACATGACCCAAGAAGCTATCCTCTCTTAACCAGAACTCACACTTACTGAACTTAGCATATAGCTGCTTATCCCATAAAATTTGCAACACTAATCCCAGGTGTTCAGCATGATCGGTTTCATTTCTCGAATAGACCAAAATATCATCGATAAACACAACTACAAACCGATCCAATTACGGTCTGAATATCCGATTCATCAAATCCATAAATACCGCGGGGGCATTAGTGAGCCCAAACGGCATCACTAAGAATTCGTAGTGACCGTATCTCGTTCTGAAAGCAGTTTTGGGTATATCCGAATCTCGAATTCGCAACTGATAATAACCCGATCTCAAATCTATCTTTGAAAACACCGAGGCTCCCTTTAGTTGGTCGAACAAATCGTCAATACGCGGTAACGGATATTTATCCTTTATTGTCACTTTATTCAGCTGACGATAGTCGATGCACAACCTCATGGTTCCGTCCTTCTTTTTCATAAACAATACTGGTGCACCCCAAGGTGAGAAACTTGGTCGAGCGAAACCCCTATCCGTCAACTCTTGCAACTGAGCTTTCAACTCTTTTAACTCAGTTGGTGCCATACGATACGGAGCTATCGAAATCAGTGTAGTCCCAGGTACAAGCTCAACACCAAACTCTACCTCCCGAACAGGTGGTAAACCCGGTAATTCTTTGGGAAAAACATCCGGGTATTCACAAACCACTGGCACAGATTCAGGCTTCTTTTCTAACTCTTTGTCATCAAGTACATACGCAAGGCATGCTTCACACCCCTTTCTTACATATTCCTGAGCCAACATCGATGATATTACAGCTGGCAACCTATTCAAGTCAGTAGACTCAACTCGGATTATCTCGTTATTTACACACCTTAAATCGATGGTTTTTCTTTTGCAATTTACAATTGCATTATGTACGGTCAACCAATCCAAACCGAGGATAACATCAAATTCGTCAAAAGGTAAAAGCATCAAATCGGCCGGAAAACAGGAACCTTGGATTACTAGGGGACATTTCTTGCACACTTTGTCGACAAGCACGTAACGACCCAAAGGATTTGACACCCGAATTACAAACTTAGTAGACTCAACAGGTAGAGTCTTACTGGATGCTAAGGTTTCACATATATAAGAATGAGTAGAACCAGGGTCAATCAAAGCAATCACATTAGTATCAAAGAGAGTAAAAGTACCGGTAATAACATCTGGCGAGGAAGCATCCTCGCGTGCGCGTATAGCGTAAGCTCTAGCAGGAGCACGAGCCTCAGATCTGGTTGTAGCATCTCTAGATCCTCTCTGACCACCACTAGGATTGCCCGTATTTCTAGATGGTCTACCCCGAGCAGTAGTAGCACCAAGTTTCCCACTCTGATTTACGTTCTGTTCAGACAATATCGGGCAATCTTTAATAAAGTGGTCAGTTGATCCGCACTTGTAACAGGAGTGGTCATGGAATCTACAACTCCCCGAATGCCATTTACCACAATACTGACACTCTGTTCTGTCTCGATGATCATTTCCAACACCGGTGACCGAAGTGACTCGTGCACTCACAGGGGGTCGATCGTGATTTCGTCTAGAAAAACCCGAAGTGTCTCTAGATCGGCCTAAATCATCTCTAAATTTCTTCGACGACTGTTGAAAGGGCCTCCCCGAAGACCTCTTACGAAACTCCTTTGCTCCCACATCAGCTTTTCTTTTCTCCATACTGAGCTCCTCGGCTTTGCAAGCTCGCTCGACAAGTACCACAAATTCTCGGATTTCCAAAATGCCAACATACAGCTTTGTATCATCATTCAGTCCATCCTCGAAACATTTACAGATCACGGCTTCTGAAGAAATACATTCTCGAGCGTACCGGCTAAGCCTTACAAACTTTCGTTCATAGTCGGTAACCGACATGGAACCTTGTTTAAGTTCAAGAAATTCCTTCCGTTTTTGATCCATGAATCTCTGACTGATATACTTTTTCCGAAACTCGGTTTGGAAAAACTCCCAAGTTACTTGCTCTCTGGGCACAACAGAAGTTAACGTATTCCACCAATAGTAGGCAGAATCACGTAGCAAGGAGATAGTACACTTTAGGCACTCATCGGGTGTGCAAGATAGCTCATCGAGTACCCGAATAGTGTTGTCCAACCAAAATTCAGCTTGCTCGGCATCATCGCTGTCCGTAGATTTAAATTCAGTGGCCCCGTGTTTTCAGATTCTGTCAACTGGGGGCTTATTTGACCTTATTTGGTCAGTTGCCGGAGGTATTGTAGGTGCGGGGGTGGTATTAGTCGGGAATGGAGGTTGTGGAACAGCCTTATTAGTTCGAATGTATTGGTTGAACCAATCATTCATCACGCTATAAAAAGCTTGTCTAGCTTCATCATTCGGATTACTAGCAATAGGTTGAGAGTCCGCCGGCGCTGTCCGTTGTGCGGGAGCAGGCGATACACTCTCAAAATCATCAGCTACCGCTCGGTTGGGATCGGGATCCATTACTATAAATAAACACATTTTTCAATTGTCAGAAATCACCACACAATCAAATAATCACATAATGGCATGTATAGCTAGACCCAAACGTATTACGGTAGTCCTAGAATCGACTAAATCGTAGCTCAGATACCAATAAAATTGTAACACCCCATACCCGAGATCATTGCCGGAGTCGAACACGAGGTATTTACGGACTTATTTCATTTATTTTCACAGTCCATTTTAAAAATTTCCAGACAAGCTCGCTAACTGCGTCACTGTTACCTTAAAAATCATATCTTGAGTTCCAAAACTCGAAAACCAGTTTTGTAAATTTTTCCTGAAACTAGACTCATATATCCATCTACAAATATTTTTTATAGAATTTTGGTCGAGCCAATTAGTACAGTTTATTAGTTAAATTCTCCCCTATTTCAGGGTTCGGTTGCTCTGACCTTCATGCATTACGACTTGATATCTCCCTGTACAGGGCTTCAATACTTATACCGTTTGTTTCTAACGAAACTAGACTCAAAAAGGAATCTATACATATATGGCATGACTTCTAATTATCTCTGTTTAATTTATAGTGAATTTCCAAAGTCAGATCAGGGGATCCAGAAATCACTCTAGCCCTGTTCCACGAAAACTTAAATATCTCTTACAATACGACTTATATAATCGTTTTGTTTCTTCCATATGAAAGTACATTCATCAACGTTCGATTACATAATTTATTTAATATTTAATTCTATTCCTACTATTTTTAGTGATTTTTCAAATCCACACCACTGCTGCTGTCAACATCTGTTTTTAAGGTAAACTTTACCTATTTCATGGTTTTCCATGAATCAACTAGAACTTGTCATACAAAGCACCAAAATGATCATGATTAACCATTCCAATGGCTAATCATTACCAAACATTTCCATACCTCTCAATGAACAACATACAAAACGATTATAATGCTATGCTCAAAGTATATATATAAGCCATTTTCGCATGGCTATCCAAATTTATACAAAACCAAAGGGTACGCGACCAACAACAAAAAGGGTAGTCCTATACATGCCATTTTCAGAGTACAACCAAAAGTGTACCAGAAGGGCTTTGATAGTGTGGACGACTTCGACTTCAACAATCCCGAGTCCGATAATTGACGAACCAAAATCTATAAAACAGAGATTCAAAGAATGGAGTAAGCATTTAATGCTTAGTAAGTTTTGAGCAATGAAATTAGGCACAACTGAAGTATAGCATTCATATAACTAAACGGATAATTTCATATACAAATATTCTCAAAAATCAGTCCTACTTCACATTTCCAACCCTTATATTCACACATAAGGGATCGACTTCACTAAAGGCCGGAAGCTCATTAATTGACTGAGCGAATAATATTTAAAAGGAATCAACTACTCCAATGCATATACGAAACGTACCTCATCGTTGGGATTTTACGAGCATATTAATTGAAATTATTACAGCAAGATCGCTCATTCCCAAACCAAGTACCTTCGGAATTTAGCCGGATATAGCTACTTGCTCAAATGCCTTCAGGACTTAGCCCGGTTATAGTAACTCGCACAAATGCCTTCGGGACTTAGCCCGGTTATAGTAACTCACACAAATGCCTTCGGGACTTAGCCCGGTTATAGTAACTCACACAAATGCCTTCGGGACTTAGCCCGGTTATAGTAACTCGCACAAATTCCTTCGAGACTTAGCCCGGATATAGTAACTTGCACAAATGCCTTCGGGACTTAGCCCGTTTATAGTAACTCGCACAAATGCCTTCGGGACTTAGCCCGATTATCATCCGAATATCCATGCACATATCAATAAATCATGACACATCTATATTTCATTTTCATAATTAGAATTCAAACACAAGTCACTTATCAAGCATTATCATTTTCGGCTCAATAGTTACATACAAAGAGCATGATCTTGATTTACTTAAAACATGATCTAATCGAATCATAATCTAAGATCCATTACTCAAAAACTTACCTCAGATGTTGTCGAACGATTTCGGCGGCTATTCGATCACTTTTTCCTTTCCCTTATCCAACTTTGGTCCTCTAAGCTCTTGAGCTAATGCAAACAAATTTAACTTATTAAAGTCTCATTATGCTAGCTTATGGCCGAATATGACAAGGAGTTTGATAGGTCATACGGCCACCTTTAGCTCAAATACAAAATGGTCATACACATTTTTAATCACATTGAGCAATTTAATACAATTAATCTAACATTTCCTCATGTGCACCTTTATGACCGAATACACACATCATTAACCTAATATCAATTAACTAAGCACTTTAACAAATGCTCCTTGAGCCGATTATCTAAGTCAAGATAGATTCATCATTATGCTCGCCTATAACCGAATACATGCAACACCAATCTATCTCATGTGGCCGAATTTGCATGTCTATGTTGAGGCCAATTATATGCTTAATACTTCCTACAAATATGGTTACTTGTATTGACTACATACCATTTGTTTCAAGTTCAAAACTCGGCTAATACACATATATACACTAGTAATCAAATACTAACATTTGCACTTCCTCTTACTACCATTTTTCATCCAAATAACATGAACAACAACCATATTTCTCCTCTACTTCCTACCATGGCTGAATGCATCAAGACACCATACCATTTCAACTTTGGTCATGGTTTAAACAAAGAATTTAATGTCTAACTTAAAAATTCTAAAAAGAATATCCAAGAGTCATCAATCCCCCATCACATGTATCATTACAAAGTTTCACATTTAGCATGCAAATGACATCAACACAAATCCACCTTAGCGGAAACTTAACTCA
Source organism: Gossypium hirsutum (assembly GCF_007990345.1). Lineage (NCBI taxonomy): Eukaryota > Viridiplantae > Streptophyta > Magnoliopsida > Malvales > Malvaceae > Gossypium > Gossypium hirsutum. The sequence goes on along the minus strand of NC_053436.1, from coordinate 58,644,447 downwards.
TCTTCATGCCTCATCACCACAACATCAAACACCAACCAAGAAGACAACACCCATGGCCGAGTATCATCTCCCTCACATAGAAAAGATTTAAACCATGGGCTAGGTAGAACTCAAGCTAACAACTAAAAATATGCATGAATCTCATGGGGCAACATCAAACATACCTTAGCCTAGTTACAAGCATGGCCGAACCTCTTCAACTTTTCTCCCTTTCTTTTCCTTTGATTTTTCGGTCAAAGATGTTAAAGGATGAACATTTTTTTCTTTTCTTTGTTTTCATCACCCTTCATCCCCTTATTTTATTACTAACTCTTTTATTTTATTCTTTCCAACATGAAACATTAACATAACATGTTTTATGACATGTTTTGCCCATCACATTTTGTCCACCCTCATTGTCATGGCCGTCCACTACCAATTAAGTGGGGAAATTGACATGAAAGTCCACCCTTTTGATTACATGCACTAATAGATCCTTATAGAATAACCTATCACATTTCAAAAGTGTCACACATAAGTCCTATTAACTAAATTCACATGCAATTAACTAAATCGAAGCTTAAAACTTTTACACATTCATATTCACATATTTTAGACAGTAATTATCATATTCAAATAATTTGGTGACTCGATTTAGCGGTCTCGAAACCGCTTTCCGACTAGGGTCACTTTAGGGCTGTCACATCGGGAATTAAACTTCATCCCTTATTCTTATGTTTTATGACATTATGATCATTTTTCCCTTCTATGGGAACATCAAATTCTCACTCTAACACATAGTTATGAACAATAACAACTTTTACCATTAAGCCGTTTTACTCATTTTTGCTTAAAACCGCTTAGCAAAAGTTGTTTAACATAATTTCAGCCTTCATATTCTACCATAAAACATCAAAATAAACACATTTCACCTATGGTTATTTTTCCAAATATGAACCCTAGCTTAAATTATTGCTAGAATAAGCTTAATCAAGTTACTGGGATTCTAAAATCGTAAAGAACTTGAAAAACGAGGCTAGAACGGACTTACTATTGAGCTTGGAAAGCTTGAAAACCCTAGCCATGGCCTCCCCCATGCTAATTTCGGCCTCCATGAAAAGGATGAGTCAATTTTGGCTTTATTTTCCCTTTTTATTTCTTTTAATTACCAAATGACTAAAATGCCCTTAAGGCCTTTCTTTAAAATTGTCCTATTCATGCCCATTTTTGTCCAAACTAAATATAATGGTCTAATTCCCATTTAAGGACCTCCTCTTTCAACCCCCATTTCAATCAAGTACTTATAAATTAGAATACATATTTTGCAACTTTTGCAATTTAGTCCTAAAAGTCCAATTAAGTACTTTATCAGTAAAATTACTTAACGATATTTTTACACAATACTTTAATTATTAAATAAACCTTAAAACTTAATCAGAATAAAGTTTTTGACTTTGAATTCGTGGTTCTAAAATCATCGTTCCGTTTAGGCCCTAAATCGGGCTGTTACAACAACTTCTGCAAATAAGCCCTAATAGGCAAATTAAACATGCAATCTATAAAATTTCTTATCAATACTCTCACACATGCATCTAATCACTTGATAAATCATAAAAATTAATCGAAATAAACTTTTCTATCTCAGATTTGTGGTTTCGCAACCACTATTCCATTTAGGCCCTATTTTGAGATGTTGCATTACCTAACTTAAACTCGTGCTTACTACTAATTTTGAGTCTCAAAACTTGGAAAAATTTAAAAATTTCTCAAGTTTATCAACACGTCTTTAATATAGGCCTCCAAGACCCAAAACACCCATCGAAAATCATTCAAAAACAAGCCGGGCTCTTCAGTGAACTTTAGAAAAATGACACTTGACACAGGGGCACATGCCTGTGTGAAAGGGGCAACACGCCCGTGTAATCAATTTGACATGGTCGTGCGATTGACCCATGTGGCTAACATAGCCTAAGAAATATAGGGACACGCCTGTGTCCAACATCCGTGTGGAATTATTCCAAATGCACACCTACAGGGATTTTCACACGGCTTGGCACACGCTCGTGTCCATGGCCCGTGTCCTATCTCGTGTGCAAAACCCTAGACATTCTGTTTCTAACGTCAGCATTTCTTAAGGGCACATGGCCAAGGTACACACCCGTGTGCTAGACCGTGCAATTCACATGGCTGAGACACACGGCCATGTCTCTTCCCATGTGTTTACTATCATGCATACTGACTTGAAATTTTTACATACTGGGGATACACGGCTGGACAACACGCCCATGGTGCTGGCCATGTGTCTACCCATGTGGACAAAATCAAGCTATTTAGCAAGCCTCTTTGCCACCCTTACTTACACAACTTACACAAAAGCAACCAAAACCTGTACAAAACTATATCATGCAATAAAATCAGCCACAATGACAACATTTCATTTGTGCATTCTACTCATCCATGAACATAACACCATTTGCATATATCAAAATGAATATTATCCATCATTCAAGTCTTAGTACAGAATGAGGAATTTATCCCATGCCAACACATTTGGCCAAGTTAATAACAACACAAAACACAAGTCTAGTTCTCTATACATGCCATATTCAAAAATATAAATCAAACTATACCGAATGCTTTGATTCATAGTATGATCGATATCTTTGACTTCCGTTAGTCCTTAAGCTAGATTGGTGGGCATATAGAAAGGAGAGGGAGTAAGCATATAGCTTAGTAAGTTGCATATAAATAATTATACAACAATACTTTGCCATTCATCAATAAGTATCATAATATACAAGTGGGCATAAACAAAACCTACTCATCAATATTCAATACACATCATATAGCATATAATGTGGCTCACATTTCATACTTACCAAATAGGTACATGTATCACTCACAACACGGTTATACTTTCCTCATTAACTAGAAATCAAGACTTTTACCATTGAACCATTCAAAATGCAATCGGATATTCCAAAGCCTCAAACATGGGGTAAGGTGCGAATGCCGTGTCCCAGACACGGTCTTACACTGGCACATATCTCAAGTCGAAGCCATGTCTTAGACATGGTCTTACACTGACTATCATCTCGTAGCCGACGCATGTCCTAGACATGTCTTACACTGGCTTACGCCTCAAGGCCGATGCATGTCCCAGACATGTCTTACACTAGGACTCGTCTCAATGCCAATACCATGTCCCAGACATGGTTTTACACTGGTTGTCATAATGTGGCTGATGCATGTCCTGGACATGTCTTACACTAGCTTACAGTAACCCAGATGTTGTGGCATGAATATCCGATTTATTTCCTAGGTTCAAATAGGAGCTCTACTATCTCTATTATCATCACATTTTCGCATTTCCACAAGTCAAGCAATTTATGCTATAATAATTTCGATACAATTCAAACACATATATTATCAATGTAGTTGTATTATTTACATACAACTTACCTCGGATGACAAAATGTGGTGACTAGTCGATTTAGTCGATTTGCTTGGCTTTCCCTCGGTCTAGGTTCAGATTCGGTATTTCTTGATCTATAATAGAAAAAATACACTTATTTAATCACTAAATAAAATTAGGCAATAAAAAATTCACTTTTATGGTAAAATGACCATTTTGCCCTTAGTCCTTGACAAAATGACCATTTTGCCCCTAGGCTCGAAATTTGATTTTTATCCAATTTTTGTGCATCTTAAGCCTAGTCGATCCCTTTTTACTCTTATAGAGACTCCAAATTCCCACTATATTGCACATTTATCATCTACTTTACAACTTATGCAAACTAGTCCTTTTTTGGTATCTTCATAAAAATCCTTTCACAAAAGTTGTTTGTCACACCACTAAGCTTCATATTCTTCCATATAATTTTAGAAAACACCCTATGGAAAAACCCTAGACTTTCAACCATTTTGAAAAATAGTACCCTCATTTGAAAGCTCATGCTTCAAGGGGTCCAAAAATGTAAAAATCTTCAACTAAGGGTATGAAAATCACTTACTTCTAGAGATGATAAGCTGCTGAAAATTTCAAGCTTCAAAACCCTCATATGGCTAGTAAAAATTGGTGAAGAAGAAAAATAAAGAGGATGTGGCCTTTGTTTTATTTTAAATATTAAAACTAGTCAAAATTGGTGACCAAAACTCACCAAATTTTGACTTTCTCATCAATTTGTCTCCTATGGCCGGCCAAGCTATCTCTATAGGGTCTAATTGTCTTTTAAAGACCCTCAATTTAGGTTCTTTAGCTATTTGACACTTTTAGCTATCAATTTAGGACTTTTTCATTTTATGCGATATAGTCCCTTTTCGTAATTAGGCTCACAAACGTCAAACTTAACTCACCAAATTTTTCGTACACTAATATAAACATGTAATGAATCCAAAATAATGATAAAATAATTTATTTGAATCTGAATATGTGGTCTTCAGACCACTATTCTGACTAGGCCCTAAATTGGGTTGTTACATTTCTACCCCTTAGGGATTTTCGTCCCCGAAAATTTTACCGGCGAATAGGTTTGGGTACTGATCGCTCATAGTCTCCTCGGGTTCCTATGAGGCTTCCTCGACTCCATGTCTATGCAAAAAAAATGTTCACAAGTGCTATACTCTTATTCCTTAGCTATTTGACTTCCTGAGCCAAAATCTTGACCAGCTCTTCGTCACAAGTCATGTCCGGATAAATCTCAACCTCGGTTGGCACAATCACATGCGAAGGGTCTGATCTATACTAATGTAACATGGATACAAGAAACACATCGTGAATCCTTTCCAATTCTGGTGGTAAAGCCAAATAATGGGCAACCGATTCTACTCTCTCGATAACCTCATAAGGTCCTATGAAACGAGGACTCCACTTGCCTCTTCTACCAAATCTGAGAACTTTTCTCCACAGGGATACTTTTAAAAACACTCGATCACCGATTTGAATTTCGATCTCCTTCTGTTTCAAATCCGTATAGGATTTCTGCCTAACTGAGGCAGCCTTTAAACAGTCGTGAATCACTTTAACTTTTTCTTCAGTCCCCTTGACTAAATCGACCCCGTGAATCTGACTCTCTCTGAGTTCGGTCCAATATAAGGGCGTTCGACACCTTCGCCCATATAAAGACTCATAAGGCACCATCTTCAAACTTGACTGATAGCTATTATTGTAGGAGAATTCAACCAATGGTTAGTACCTTTCCCAACTTCCCTAAAACTCGAGAACATAACACCGCAACATGTCCTCTAAGATCTAAATCACTCTTTCTGACTGACCGTCGGTTTGCGGGTGAAATGCAGTGCTAAAAATCAAATTTGTTCCCAATGCCACTTGTTACTTTTTCCAAAACCTCGAGGTAACTCTCGAGTTCCAATCTAACATAATCGATAACGGCACTCCATGAAGCCTCACGGTCTCGGATATGTATAAGTCAGCCAATCTTTCAAGGGAGTAGTTGGTACACACTAGTATAAAATGCGTCGACTTTGTTAGCTTATCTACAATAACCCAAGCATCATCCTTTTTCTTCAGGGTTAATGGTAAACCCATCACGAAATCCATGGTAATCCGATCCCACTTCCACTCGGGGATCGTGATATGCTGAAGTAGACCCAGAGGTACTTGGAGTTCACTTTTCACTTGCTGACACACAAGGCACTTAGAAACAAATTCTAAAATGTCTCTTTTCATTCCCGACCACCAATACATTTTCTTTAGGTTGTTGAACATTTTCACACTACCTGGGTGGATGGACAAACAACTACTATGCACCTCTTGTAGAATCTTCCAAATAATATCGTTGTCCTTGGGTACATAAACTCTATCTTTAAACTTTATACATCCATCAGTACCAATATGAAAATTTGACTCGACGCTCGACTCACATTGAGTTCTCTTGGCTTGCAAATCACTGTTATTATTCTAAGCTTCCCAAATCTCTTGTAAAAACATTGGTCTAGCCCTAAACTCTGCTAAAACTGAACCATCATCTAATAAATCCAATCGAGCATTCATCGCTCTCAACAAGAATAATGATTCTCTACTCAAGGCATCGGCGACCACGTTTGCCTTGCCTGGGTGATTGTCAATCACCAACTCGTAATCTTTTATCAGCTTTAGCCACCTTCGTTGCCGTAGATTCAATTCTTTTTTAGTAATCAAGTACTTGAGGCTCTTATGATCGATGAACACCCGACACTTCTTGACATATAGATGGTGTCTCCAAATTTTCAACGCGAATACGATTGCAGCCAACTCTAAATCATGCATTGGGTAAGTTTTCAAATGAGGCTTTAGTTGTCTCAAAGCGTAAGCTATGACTTACCCTCTTTAATAACCACGCACCCCAAACCATTCAAGGAGGCGTCACTATATATCAGAAACTCCTTGCCCGACTCCGGTTGTACTAACACTGGGGCTTTGGTCAACAAGGCCCTTAATTTCTTGAAACTCTGTTGGCCTTTTTTTGTCCACTCAAACTTGACATCCTTTTGCAGTAACATTGTCATTGGCGTAGCTATCATAGAGAATCCATTTACAAACCGTCTATAATATTCAGCTAGCCCTAAAAAGCTTCGAACTTGAGTTACATTCCCCAGCGATTTCCACTCAACAATAGCCGAGATCTTGCTTGGGTCAACTTTTATCCCGTCACTCGACACAATGTGTCCGAGAAAACTGGCCTCTTTAAGCCAACACTCGCTCTTAGTGAACTTGGCATAAAGCTACTTATCTGTCAAAGTTTGTAGAACTGTTCTCAAATGCTCCGCGTGCTCACCCTCATCACACGAGTAAATCAGTACAGCGTCAATAAAGACCACTACGAACTTATCCAAATACGGCTGAAAAATACGATTCATCAAATCCATAAACACCATCGGGGCATTAGTCAAATCAAAGGGCATGACGAGGAACTCATAATGCCTGTATCTTGTCCAAAATGCAATTTTCGATACATCTTGCTCTTTAACTCTCAACTGATAATAACCAGACGTCAAGTCTATCTTGGAGAACACTGTGGCTCCCTTCAACTGATCGAATAAATCATCAATCCTTGGCAAAGGATACTTGTTCTTCACAGTTACCTTATTAAGCTGTCTATAGTCGATACATTACCTCATCGACCCGTCTTTCTTTTTTCACAAACAACACTGGTGCGCCCCACAAAGAATAACTAGGTCTCACAAAACCTTTATCTGTTAACTCTTTCAGCAATACTTTCAACTCTTTCAACTCTGTTAGGGCCATTCTATAAGGAGCGATCGAGATAGGTGCCGTACCAGGGGCCAACTAGATACCAAATTCAACTGCCCTAGCTGGAGGTAATCTGGGTAACTCTTACGGGAACACATCTAAAAACTCACAAACCACCGAGACTGATTCAATCTTTGACTCAGACACATGTGTATTCAACACGAAAGTGAGATAAGCCTCATATCTTTTCCTCAAATATTTTTCAACAACCAAAGACGATATCACTCTAGGCGATTTATTCGGTTCATCTGGTCAAATCCGAATGAACTTCCCATCTGTACATTTCAATTCAATAATTTTCCTCCCACAGTCCACTACAACACTATGAGAAGTCAACCAATCCATCCCAAGGATTATATCAAATTCATTAAACAGCAATAACATCAAGTTAGCTAGAAAATAATGACCTCTAATTGCCAAAAGACAATTTCTACATACTTGGTCTACCACCACATATTTTCCTAAGGGGTTGGACATTTTATTCAATTGACTCTACTATCATGCTCATATGAGGTATCAATTCCATACAAATATAGGAGTGGGTAGACCCTGGGTCAATTAAAGCAACAACAGATATATCATGAATAGAAAAGGTACCTGTGATCACGTCGGGAGACTCTGACTCTTCACGGGCACGAATAGCATAGGTCCTTGCAAGCGCTCTGCCCTCAGACCTCACTGCAGCATCTCTTGGCATACCTCTACTAGTAGCCCATTTAGCCCATGTTGGCCCGGTCAGCCAATTCATAGCCCAAGTCCATGGAATCGCCTTTGGAGCCTCAGGTAACCTATCGGTCTCCCCCTTACAAGTGTTCCCGCACTCGCAAGACACCGTAGCCAAACTTTTGTCTTTTCGGCATTTCGACTTTTTTCGATCTACTGTATATGTGCAGTGTATGTACACACCTTCAGCTTTATATCAAGCTATCATAGGGTAGAAGTACACACCCTATAACCTGAAGTGCTAAGTATTCATAATTACCCGAACCTATATTCAACATTATACTCCATGAGTCACATCCCATTAATTCAACATAAATCCACTACTTACCGAAGAACAACCTATACTTGCCTTGACTAGATTGATCGGCGGCGATCTGCCTCTGTAACTCGAAATCTGACTTAGTCGCCCTTCTGCATCCAGGCGAAAAGTCCCGAACGGCTGGCACTTTACGTCGCTTAAACTTGGGAGCCTCTATCCCAACCTCTCTGCTAGAACCCCCTTTTTCCATCAACTAATACTTAGCCAGCGATCACACTCTTGAATGAGAGGGAAAAGGGGAAACAAATGGAGAAACCATGGGTTAACGAAAGTATTGGAAATGATAAAGAAAAATCAATTTTTAAGAGTGTAGAAACGAAACAACTTAAAAATATTTAACAAAAACCGAAAAAGATCTAATTCACTTACCGATTGCGAGATCGCTTGCCAATAAGAAATCAAACCCCCAAAGTGTATGACTCGACTTTTAAATGAAAAAGAAATAGTCGGCTAAGTTGAAGAGGGAAGAGGTAGATTTGATTAAAATAAGGAAGAAAAGATCAAGAGTTTGGCTTAAAGAAAAGAGGAGATGATATGGGACTAGAGCAAACAAAAACAACAAATGCCCTTACTTGCCCATACGACACACATATATATACTAAATAAATAAATAAATAAATAAATAATACAAACCTACACTCCCCAAATGACTTAAACTCGTCCAGTTAAATTCCCTTCAATTTCTCCAATTTTCATTATCATCATATCCATACTTAATCCTCATCCTAATCCCCTTGATTTTAGCCAACAATTCCAATTTGAATTGCATTCAAATTGCTTCCAACGAATAACAATCCTTCCCTGTGTTGAGTCACAAAATTAAACTCCCTTTTGCGCATTCCACTACTCCAACTCTAGCCCTCCAACTTCCCAACACGCTGCTAGCCACTGCACAACATCCTATCTTGTGCTACCATTCGGTCACAATTAAGTATAAGGCTTATATGCCTAAGCCTCAGTATTCTTAAAGAATAAAAATTTAAACTTTTCCAAGCCTGGTATTCGAACCTGCAACCTCTCATATTCGTAGCATGCTTCTCACCACTGCACCGAAGGCTCTCTTGTGCCATTTTCCATCCCTAACTATTTTTAAGGACTATTAACTCTCAACCAGGTTATCCTAAAAATATTTGCTACCATCCAGATTTGAACTCCTAATCTATTGGTTGCGCTATACTTCGCTTGCCACTATGGAACCTACCTTAATTGTGTTGTTCTTCCTCCCCCAATTAATTATAAAGTCTTTCTGCCGACCCCCAAATTGTCAAAAAAACCCCATAATTTTTGCTCATGCCGCGACTTGAACCCAGCACCTCTCATTACTCCTAACGCCATCATACCACTGGGCCAAGCGCATCCTTTGTGTCAGATTTTACCAGGCCTTATTAATAAGCCTTCCACCTAATGCTCAGGGTCCTTTAGAAAAAAAATGGAGAATTTTACCAAAGCCCCGGATCGAACCCATGACTTTTTCCACACTACCAACCCTTCCTAGATCACTTAACAATTAGACTAAATATGCAATTATAAAATATTTAAACACATTGCATTTATTTAAGTCACCTTCTAATCGATCCCAAACTGAAGGCCCATTACTTCTAGGCCCAAAATTCAAGGTGTTACAATTCACCCTTCCTAAAAAAAATTTGTCCTCGAAATTTCTAAATAACAGGGTAGTCATGTATCAACTATCCCACTATGCTACCGCTGCGCACTCTAATCCTAATAATTCTAATATATATTCAAAAATCCACCTATCGCAACCATTCTCAAACACACAAAATAAGTATCAAATTCATATTCAAGTGTTTTACTACAATCTGACATCCAAGGAAATCCTATTGAATATAAAAATTTAATAGTATAACAGTTCAACATAATTTAGTAGTAAGAGAACTTACTTGGCTCGACGTTAGAGACTCGGTGTGCCACACAATAGGATCTTTCAAGACCACCTCATTATCATTTGTAAACAATTTTTAAAGCCCAAAAACAAAGCCCATTTCATAGCCCGAGTTTTGAAACTTGGCTGTGATACCACTAAATGTAACACCCAAACCCAGACCAAACGTTATGGCTGAATTTGGTGTGTCACGTTAAAGTGTTTTAGCGAAAACCTTGTTTTCATTGAAAACCCTTCTATAAAATGATACACCTCAATTGCTTTGTAAAATCCCTTTTCAGCTGCGGAAGTTTTGTTTAAAACATTTAATTTAAATGTAACTTGTCATTTAAAAATTTAGTTGCAAAAACGTAGTATTTAAAAAAATAATTATGGTTTAGCGTTCTACTTCTAATAAATATAAAGCATAAAAATGATAGTAATCCTAATTTGAAATATTAGCCAGAGGAAAGACCTTGTTACAACCCAAATCAAATAGAAATAATTTAAAATCAAAATATTAAAAAAATTACATAAAGACTAAGTCTAAACTGTTTATGCTAGTTGGCCACCCTGACTCCCTCCATCCGTAGAACTGCCTACTAAGGATCACCTGAAAAATTTAGAAGGAGGGGGTGAGTTTTGAAAACTCAGTGTGTACAACCCTCAATGAGTATAAAGCAGTCATTAGTCATTTTGGGCATGAGCCCAATACAATAACGGTGGTCTTTGGGCCTTAGCCCATATTAGCCCCAGTTGGGCCACAGCCCACATCACAATAATAACACAATAATATCATACATTCAATGCTGTGCAACCCACACCAATAATCCAACCGCTACACACCAACTCCGCCCCCCGATACACATCATCTGGGGATATAAATATCGACCCACCCAATCGATACACATCAATGGTAGGCCGGTTGCAGAACCACCTTTATTGCAGCAAGCTGCCAATCATATATTGGGCTTAATAGCCGTCGGAGGATCCACGGTTGTAAAGCAACCATACGATCCTCATATACGTCCTTCGTTCCGTAATTCCCAACCCATATGCAACCTAAATAGAATATCATATGAATGCATATGAATGCAGCAGGTATACATATAACATCCATAAATCTTACATTCCACACATAGGGGTATTTTTGTTATTTTCGCCCTTAGGTGCATTTCGATAATTTTTCCCTTATGACGAGTTTTTACTTACCTTGGCTCGTTAACAAATCCCGTAGGCTAAGATGAACGAATACTATGCACCAAGTAAAATTCCAGAGAGGAGAAGGTGAGTTATTAAGACCGCTTAAGTACCAAGCTCTCCTTAGATCCAATCCTACACATGCATATACCCGTTGCCCCACCTTAACCCTATGACTTGTCCACGGTCTCAATAGATTAATTAAGTTTTATGCAGTCATCACATACTTGGCCCAAAACCCCTTACAAACCCAAACAAGTCCATATACATGTTTATGGCCCACTAGGCCCAATCTTATTCATTAGGCCTTTTAGGCCCAAATAACATCTGTATGTCCCACTGGGCCCAATCACTTTTACAGTCATGCTCACATTCGATTTTCCATCACATAGCATCAATTATTAATTTTTGCCTATTATAGGCCCAACAGTTCATCAAGACCATTTAGCCCATGTTGGCCCGGTTGGCCAATTCACAGCCCAAGACCATGGAATCGCCCATGGAGCCTCAGATAACCTATCGGTCTCCCCCTTACGAGTGTTTGCGTACTCGCAAGACTACCGTAGCCAAACTTTCGACTTTTTGACATTTCGGCTTTTGCCGATCTACTGTGTGTCTGCAGTGTATGGATACACCTTCGGCTTTATATCAAGCTATCATAGGGTAGAAGTACACACCCTATCACCTGAAGTGCTAACTATTCATAATCGCCCAAACCTATATTCAACATTATACTCCATCAGTCACATCCCATTAATTCAACATAAATCCACTACTTACCGAAGAACAACCTATACTTGCCTTGACTAGATTGATCGGCTACGATCTGCCTATGTAACTCGAAATCTGACATAGTCCCCCTTCCGCATCCATGCAGAATGTCCCGAACGGCTGACACCTTACGTCGCTTAAACTTGGGAGCCTCTATCCCAACCTCTCTGCTAGAACCCCCTTTTTCCATCAACTAATACTTAGCCAGCGATCACACTCTTGAATGAGAGGGACAAAGGGAAACAAATGGAGAAACCATGGGTTAACGAAAGTATTGGAAATGATAAAGAAAAATTAGATTTTAAGAGTGTAGAAACAAAAGAACTTAGAAATATTTAACAAAAGCCGAAGAAGATCTAATTCACTTACCGATTGCAAAATCGTTTTCCAACAAGAAATGAACCCCCAAAGTGTATGACTCGACTTTTAAATGAAAAACAAATCATTGGCTAAGTTGAAGACGAAAGAGGTTGATTTGATTAAAATAGGGAAGAAAAAGATCAAGAGTTTGGCTTAAAGAAAAGAGGAGATGATATGCGACTGGAGCACACAAAAACAACAAATGCCCTTGCTTGCCCATACGACACACATATATATACTAAAAAAATAAATAAATAAATAAATAATACAAACCTACACTCCCCAAACTGTAACACCCCAAACCCAGCCTAGGCGTTATGGCCGAATCTGGCATGTCATATCGAAGTGTTTTTCAAAAATTGATCTTTTCGATAAGAATCTGTTACCGAATCTAAATCCTTTTATTATTGTTTAACAAAAGATCTCGTCAAAACGTTTACCAATTTGTTTGCCTTTGGTATATCACTTCAATTTAAACCGCAGAAGCATTTTGAAAACTTTGTTGTTGAAAGCTCGTGATCTTTAAAAAATCGTGCTATTTTGAAAACTCGTGTTTTCCTACATTAGCAATTTAGTATAAGAAATCAAAATCCAAATTAAAACTTAAAACCCACCAACGGCTTTATTACATAAATTAAAACCTAAAATGAAATCTAATTGCAAATAAAAGAAACAGAAGCATTACTGTGGCCATCTCCAAGTCCTTTGCAGCTCCAAACCAACTGAACTTAGGGATTACCTGCACAGTTGGAAACGGGTTGAGTTTGCGAAAACTCAGTGTGTAATCCAAATAACAAACAAACTGTGAATAACACAGTATCAGTACAGTTTGGGCCAAAGCACTATTCCGTATCAGTACAGTCTGGGCCAAAGCCCTATTCAGTAACAATACAGTACGATGTAATGCAATTATGCGTCCCACCCAAATCCAACCAGCACACCACCCGTACCAACCAAAACACCATGTGGAGATATAAATCGACCTACCCAGCCAGCACACCAATACCGTAGCAAAGCTGCCAGAAATAATGATGCAACATAGCTGCCAGAAACAATAAATGTGGTAAAGCCACTAGTATCAGTAATTGTGGCATAGCCACCAGTAACAGCGAATGTGACATAGTCACCAGTACAGAAGTTCCCCCATATCAAAATCCCTACCCCATGTAGTATGTCGTGCCATAAATATTATGTGTATGCAAAGTCATACTCAGTGCTATCATATATGTAAATCCCAAGCACATCAATCATACGGAACATAAGGGCATAATCGTCATTTTACCATATAGAGGTATTACGGTAACTTTACCTTACAGGGGCTTTACGGTCATTTTACCCTACAGGGGCATTAGGGTCTTTTTACCTATTAAGGGTATTTTAGTCATTTCCTTGCACAATTTTATACATATATACAACCTCCTTACGGACCCATCCTCAAGGCCCAATACTTCTAGGTCCAAATTCGGGGTGTTACAATTCTACCCCCTTAACGAAATTTCATCCTCGAAATTTCCCACTCTCAAACTACACCACCACACTTCTGCTGTGCACTCTGATACTAATAATGCTAACATACACCCAAAACATTTATCCATCGGAGCGGATAGATATCACATACAAAAAATTTCTACATTTCCAGAACACACACCAAATAAATACTAAATCTACATTCAAGCGTTACAGTTTACTCTAACTAGAGAGTTCCAGTATAATGCTACTATCTATAGTAGTTTCTCAATATAACATTTCAATCTATAACAGTAAACAAAGTTAGAGAACTTATAGATTTGGTGCCAGAGACTCGGTGTGCCACACTTTTCAGAAAAACACCTAAAAACATTCTATATATTTGAAAATAACCTCATGAAATACAAAATTTTGAAAACCCATTCCACAGTCGAGTTTTGCAACCTGGCTTTGATACCACTAAATGTAACACCCCAAACCCGGCCTAGGCGTTATGACTGAATCTGGCGTGTCACATCAAAGTGTTTTTCAAAAATTGATCTTTTCGGTAAGAATCGTTACCGAATCTAAATCCTTTTATTATTATTTAACAAAAGTTCTCGTCAAAACGTTTACCAATTTGTTTGCCTTTGGTATATCACTTCAATTTAAACTGCGAAAGCATTTTGAAAACTTTGTTGTTGAAAGCTCGTGATCTTTAGAAAATCGTGCTATTTTGAAAACTCGTGTTTTCCTACACTAGTAGTTTAGTATCAGAAATCAAAATTCAAATTAAAACTTAAAACCCACCAACGGCTTTATTACATAACTTAAAACCTAAACTGAAATCTAATTGCAAATAAAAGAAACAGAAGCAATAGTGTGGCCATCTCCGAGTCCCTTGCAGGTCCAAACCAACTAAACTTAGGGATTACCTACACAGTTGGAAACGGGGTGATTTTACGAAAACTCAGTGTGTAATCCCAATAACAAACAAACAGTGAATAACAGAGTATTAGTACAGTCTAGGCCAAAGCCCTATTCAGTAACAATACAGTACGATATAATGCAATTATGCGTCCTACCCAAATCCAACCAGCACACCACTCGTACCAACCAACACTCCATGTGGAGATATAAATCGACCCACCCAGCCAGTACACCAATATCGCAGCAAAGCTGCCAGAAATAATGATGCAACATAGTTGCCAGAAACAATAAATGTGGTAAAGCCACCAGTATCAGTAATTGTGGCATAACCACCAGTAACAGCGAATGTGACATAGTCACCAGTACAGAAGTTCCTCCATATCAAAATCCCTACCCCATGCAGTCTGTCGAGCCATAAGTATTATGTGTATGCAAAGTCATACTCAGTGCAATCATATATGTAAATCCCAAGCACATCAGTCATACGGAACATAAGGGCATAATCATCATTTTACCATACAGGGGTATTACGGTCACTTTACCCGACACGGGCTTTACAGTCATTTTACCCTACAGGGGTATTACGGTTTTTTTACTTATTAGGGGTATTTTAGTCATTTCCTTGCATAATTAAATACTTATACACAACCTCCTTACGGACCCATCCTCAAGGCCCAATAGTTCTAGGCCCAAATTCGAGATGTTACACAAACGGCTTAAACTCGTCCAGTTAAATTCCCTTCAATTTCTCTAATTTTTATCATCATCATATCCATACTTAATCCTCATCCTAAACCCCTTGATTTTAGACAACAATTCCAATTTGAATTGCATTCAAATTGCTTCCAACAAATAGCAATCCTTCCCTGCGTTGAGTAGAAAAATTAAACTCCCTTTTGCGTATGCCACAACTCGAACTCTAGCCCTCCAACTTCCCAACACGCTACTAGCCACTGCACAACATCCTATCTTCTGCTACCACTCAGTCACAATTAACTATAAGGCTTATATGCCTAAACCTCAATTTTCTTAATGAGTAAAAATTTAAACTTTTCCAGGCCTGGGATTCGAACCAGCAACCTCTCATATTCGTAGCATGCTTCTCGCCACTGCACCGCAGGCGCTCTTGAGCCATATTCCATCCCTAACTATTTTTAAGGCCTATTAACTCCCAACCAGGTTATCCTAAAAATATTTGCTACCATTCAGATTTGAACCCCTAATCTATTGGCTGTGCTATACATCCCTTGCCACTATGGAACCTACCTTAATTGTGTTGTTCTTCCTCCCCAACTAATTATAAGGTCTTTCTGTCGACCTCCAGGTTCTTTAAAAAAAACACACAACTTTTGCTCATGCCGCTACTTGAACCCAACACCTCTCCTTACTCCTAACCCTATCATACCACTAGGCCAAGCGCATCCTTTGTATCGGATTTTACCAGGCCTTATTAATAAGCGTTCCACCTAATGCTGAGGGTCCTTTAGAAAAAAAATGGAAAATTTTACTAAAGCCCCAGATCGAACCCATGACTTTTCCCACACTACCAACCCTTCATAAATCACTTAACAATTAGACTAAACATGCAATTATAAAATATTTAAACACATTTCAATTATTTCAGCCGCCTTCTAACTGATCCCAAACTCAAGGCCTATTACTTCTAGGCCGAAAATTCAAGGTGTTACAATTCACCCTTCCTCAAATTTCTAAATAACAGGGTAGTCATGTATCAACTATCCCACTATGCTACGGCTATGCACTCTAATCCTAATAATTCTAATATATATTCAAAACATCCACCTATCGCAACCATTCTCAAACACACAAAATAAGTATCGAATTCAGATTCAAGTGTTTTACTACAATCTAACATCTAAGGAAATCCTATTGAATATAAACAATTAATAGTATAACAGTTCAATGTAATTTAGTAATAAGAGAACTTACTTGGCTCGACGTCGGAGACCCGGTGTGCCACACAATAGGATCTTTCAAAATCACCTCATTATCATTTGTAAACAATTTTTAAAGCCCAAAAACAAAGCCCATTTCACAGCCCGAGTTTTGAAATTTAGCTCTGATACCACTAAATGTAACACCCCAAACACAGACCAGACGTTATGGATGAATCTGGCGTGTTACATTGAAGTGTTTTAGCGAAAACCTTGTTTTCATTGAAAACCCTTCTTTAAAATGATACACCTCAATTGCTTTGAAAATATGTTTTCAGTTGCGAAAATTTTGTTTAAAACATTTAATTTAAATGTAACTTGTCATTTAAAAATTTAGTTGCAGAAACGTAGTATTTCAAAAAAAAAGTTATGGCTTAACGTTCTACTTCTAGTAAATATAAAGCATAAAAATGATAGTAATCCTAATTTGAAATATTAGCCAGAGGAAAGACCTTCTTACAACCCAAATCAAATAGATATAATTTAAAATCAAAATATTAAAAAAATTACATAAAGACTAAGTCTAAACTTTTTATGCTAGTTGGCTACCCCTGAGTCCCTACTTCCGTCGAACCGCCTATTGAGGATCACTTGAAAAATTTAGAAGGAGGTTGGTGAGTTTTGAAAACCCAGTGTGTACAACCCTCAATGAGTATAAAGCAATCATTAGTCATTTTGGGCCTGAGCCCAATTCAATAACGGTGGTCTTTAGGCCTTAGCCCATATTAGCCTCAGTTGGGCCAAAGCCCACATCACAATAATAACACAATAATATCATACATGGAATACTGTGCAACCCACCCTAATAATCCAACTGCAACACACCAACACCGTCCCCCAGTACACATCATGTGGGGATATAAATATCGACCCACCTAATTGATACACATAAATGGTAGCCCGGTTGGGAACTACTTTTATTACAGCAAGCTACAAATCATATATTGGGCTTAATAGCCATCGGTGGATCCACGGTTGTCAAGCAACCATGCTATCCTCATATACGTCCTCCGTTCCATAATTCCCAACCCATATGCAGCCTAAACAGAATATCATATGAATGCATATGAATGCAGCAGGTATACATGTAACATCCATAAATCCTACATTCCACACATAGGGGTATTTTGGTTATTTTCGCCATTAGGGGCATTTAGGTAATTTTTCCCTTGTTACGAGTTTTTACTTACCTTGGCCACTTAACAAATCCCGTGGGCTAAGATGAACGTATACTATGCACCAGGTAGGATTCCAGAGAGGTGGAGGTGAGTCATTAAGACCGCTTAAATACTAAGCTCTCCCTAGATCCAACCTTAGACATGCATATGCCCGTTGCCACACCTTAACCCTATGACTTATCCACGGTCTCAATAGATTAATTAAGTTTTATACAGTCATCATATACGAGGCCCAAAATGCCTTACAAACCCAAACAAGTCCGCATACATGTTTATGGCCCACTAGGCCCAATCTCATTCATATGGCACATTAGGCCCAAATCACATCTATGTGGCCCACTAGGCCCAATCACTTTTATAGTCATGCTCACATACGATTTTCCATCACATAGCATCAATTACCAATTTTTGCCTATTATGGGCACAATAGCTCATCGGGCCCACTTAGCCCATGTTGGCCTGGTTAGCCAATTCACAGCCCAAGTCCATGGAATCGTCCATGGGGTCTCGGATAACCTATCAGTCTCCCCCTTACGAGTGTTTGCGCTCTCGTAAGACTACCGTAGCAAAAGTTTCAGCTTTTAGGCATTTCGGCTTTTACCATTCGACTGTGTGTGCAATGTACGTACACACCTTAGGCTTTATATCAAGCTATCATAGGGTAGAAGTACACACCCTATCACCTGAAGTAATAAGTATTCATAATCGCCCGAACCTATATTCAACATTATACTCCATCAACCACATCCCATTAATTCAACATAAATCCACTACTTACCGAAGAACAACCTATACTTGCCTTGACTAGATTGATCGGCTGCGATCTGCCTATGTGACTCGAAACCTGACGTCACCCTTTCGCATCCAAGCAGAAAGTCCCGAACGGCTGACACCTTACGTCGCTTAAACTTGGGAGCCTCTATCCTAACCTCTCTGCTAGAACCCCCTTTTTCCATCAACTAATACTTAGCCAGCGATCACATTCTTGAATAAGAGGGAAAAAGGGAAACAAATAGAGAAACCATGGGTTAACGAAATAATTGGAAATGATAAAGAAAAATCAGTTTTTAAGAGTGTAGAAACGAAAGAACTTAGAAATATTTAACAAAAGCCGAAGAAGAGCTAATTTACTTACCGATTACGAGATCGTTTGCCAATAAGAAATCAAACCCCCAAAGTGTATGACTCGACTTTTAAATGAAAAAGAAACTGTTCGCTAAGTTGAAGAGGGAAGAGGTTGATTCGATTAAAATAGGAAAGAAAAGATCAAGAGTTTGGCTTAAAAAAAAGAAGAGATGATATGCGACTGAAGCACACAAAAACAACAAATGCCCTTACTTGCCCATACGACACACATATATAAACTAAATAAATAAATAAATAATACAAACCTACACTCCCCAAACGACTTAAACTCATCCAGTTAAATTCCCTTCAATTTCTCCAATTTTTATCATCATCATATCCATACTTAATCATCATCTAATCCCCTTGATTTTAGCCAACAATTCCAATTTGAATTGCATTCAATTTGCTTCCAACAAATAGCAATCCTTGCCAGCGTTGAGTAGCAAAATTAAACTCCCTTTTACGCAAGCCACTACTCGAACTCTAGCCCTCCAACTTCCCAACACGCTGCTAGCCACTGCACAACATCCTATCTTGTGCTGCCATTCGGTCACAATTAACTATAAGGCTTATATGCCTAAGCCTCAGTTTTCTTAAAGAATAAAAATTTAAACTTTTCTAGGCCTGGGATTCGAACCTGCAACCTCTCATATCCGTAGCATGCTTCTCGCCATTGCACCGCAGGTGCTCTTGTGCCATATTCCCTCCCTAACTATTTTTATGGCCTATTAACTCGCAATCAGGTTATCCTAAAAATATTTGCTACCATTCAAATTTGAACCCCTAATCTCTTGGCTGAGCTATACGTCCCTTGCCACTACGGAACCTACCTTAATTGTGTTGTTCTTCCTCCCCAATTAATTATAAAGTCTTTCTGTCAACCCCCAGGTTGTCTAAAAAAAACCCACAACTTTTGCTCATACCGTGACTTGAATCCAGCACCTCTCCTTACTCCTAACGCCATCATACCCCTAGGCCAAGCCCATCATTTATATCTGATTTTATTAGGCCTTATTAATAAGCCTTTCGCCTAATGCTTAGGGTCCTTTAGAAAAAATTGGAAAATTTTTCTAAAGCTCCGGATCGAACCCAGGACTTTTTCCACATTACCAACCCTTCCTAAATCACTTAACAATTAGACTAATCATGCAATTATAAAATATTTAAATACATTTCATTTATTTAAGCCGCCTTCTTACCGATCCCAAACTCAAGGCCCATTACTTCTAGGCCCAAAATTCAGGGTGTTACAGTTCACCCTTCTTAAAAAAATTTTCGTCCTCGAAATTTCTAAATAACAGGGTAGTTGTGTATCAACTATCCCACTATGCTATCGCTGTGCACTTTCATCCTAATAATTCTAATATATATTCAAAACATCCACCTATTGCAACCATTCTCAAACACACAAAATAAGTATCAAATTCATATTCAAGTGTTCTACTACAATCTGACATCTAAGGAAATCCTATTGGATAAAAACAATTAATAGTATAACAGTTCAACATAATTTAGAAGTAAGAGAACTTACTTGGCTCGATGTTGGAGACCCGGTGTGCCACATAAAAGGGTCTCTCAAAACCACCTTACTATCATTTGTAAACAATTTTTAAAGCCCAAAAACAAAGCCCATTTCACAGCTCGACTTTTGAAACTTGACTCTGATACCACTAAATGTAACACCCCAAACTCGGACCAGACGTTATGGCCGAATCTGGCGTGTCACATCGAAGTGTTTTAACGAAAATTTTGTTTTCATTGAAATCCCTTCTTTAAAATGATACACCTCAATTGCTTTGTAAAATCTCTTTTCAGTTGCGGAAGTTTTGTTTAAAACATTTAATTTAAATGTAACTTGTCATTTAAAAATTTAGTTGCAGAAACGTAGTATTTTAAAAAAAACAGTTATGGTTTAACGTTCTACTTCTAATAAATATAAAGCATAAAAATGATAGTAATCCTAATTTCAAATATTAGCCAGAGGAAGACCTTGTTACAACCCAAATCAAATAGAAATAATTTAAAATCAAAATATTAAAAAAAATTACATAAAGAGTAAGTCTAAACTTTTTATGCTAGTTGGCCACCCCCGAGTCCCTCCATCCGTCGAACCGCCTATTGAGGATCACCTGATAAATTCAGAAGGAGGGGGTGAGTTTTGAATACTCAGTGTGTACAACCCTCAATGAGTATAAAGCCATCACTAGTCATTTTGGGAATGAGCCCAATTCAATAACAGTGGTCTTTGGGCCTTAGCCCATATTAGCCTCAGTTGGGCCAAAGCCCACATCATAATAATAACACAATAATATCATACATGCAATGCTGTGCAACCCACCCAAATAATCCAACAGCTACACACCAACTCCGTCCCCCGATACACATCTTGTGGGGATATAAATATCGACCCACCCAACCGATACACATCAATGGTAGCCTGGTTGCAAAACTACCTTCATTGCAGCAAGCTGCCAATCATATATTGGGTTTAATAGCCGTTGATGGATCCACGGTTGTCAAGCAACCATGCGATCCTCATATATGTCCTCCGTTCCATAATTCCCAACCCATATGCAACCTAAACAAAATATCATATGAATGCATCTAGATGCAGCAGGTATACATTGTAACATCCATAATTCTTACATTCCACACATAGGGGTATTTTGGTTATTTTCTCCCTTAGGGGCATTTCGGTAATTTTTCCCTTATCACGAGTTTTTACTTACCTTAGCCCATTAACAAATCCCGTGGGCTAAGATGAATGAATACTATGCACCAGGTAGGATTCCAGAGAGGAAGAGGTGAGTTATTAAGACCGCTTAAGTACCAAGCTCTCCCTAGATTCAATCCTAGACATGCATATACCCATTGCCACACCTTAACCCTATGAGTTGTCCACGGTTTCAATCGATTAATGAAGTTTTATGCAGTCATCATATACTAGGCCCAAAACCCCTTATAAACCAAAGCAAGTCCACATACATGTTTATGGCCCACTAGGCCCAATCTCATTCATATGGCCCATTAGACCCAAATCACATCTATATAGCCCACTAGGCCCAATCGTTTTTATAGCCATGCTCACATACGATTCTCCATCACATAGCATCAATTATCAATTTTTGCCTATTATGGGTCGAACAACCCATCAGGCCCATTTAGCCCATGTTGGCCTGGTTGGCCAATTCACAGCCCAAGTCCATGGAATTGCCAATGGGGCCTCAGATAACCTATCAGTCTCCCCCTTACAAGTGTTCGCGCCCTCGCAAGACTACCGTAGCCAAACTTCCACATACCTGAACATTACATTCATTTAGCACATTCAATCACCGTTAACGATACCCGTATACAATCGATTTGGCATAAAGCCTCATATAGTATATCGGCATGGGATTTATTTTAGCAGATAACCCATATATCCAAAATTATCAGCATTCATCAAAAATTCTTACAGACTTTCAAATGTCGAACTTAATCGAAATAATTTCTTGAATATGATTAACAAAAAAAATATGGGTCATTTAGCAATAGCACATATGACTTTATATACCAAGCATTCCATAGACTAAATCCGTAACACATTTATAACATGAATTCATTTCTTAACAACATATCCACCATCTTTTTACGTATTCACTTATTTAGTATACATAACATAATATAATATGAACTCACAAATTTTTTACCTTCATTTGATTTTCACATACCTTCCGTACATACCTGTATCACTTATTCTGATCTTACTTATTTTACCATCTTAAATATACCCGTTGAATCATTCGAAATCATTACGGATACTCATTAAGCACATATAGCTCTTACAATGCCATATCCTAGATATGGTCTTACATATTCTCACATATCGAGCCGATGCCATGTCCTAGACATGGTCTTACACACTATCTCAAATCAATGCCTTCGTCCCAGACGAGGTCTTACATGAATTCCACTTCACACACTTAGTGCCCACTGACCGATCCCGCACTCATAGTGCTCAGTTAAAGGAATTCGCACACACACAGTGCCTCTAATCATTCACACACATAGTGCTCTTATTCATTCGTTATTACACATTGAAATGACTTAACCAAGTCTATAAACATCATGTATGTACACTTTTAAACATATCATCTCATTTAAGTTTGAATTCGTATAGTAATGAACACTTAAACTTTGCTCAAATTACCGGCACGAAGCCTACTAGGCATGAAGGCCCGAATACACGTCACCAGCATGATTGCTCTTCGGGACCTAGCCCGGATATAACACCAGTACGAATGCTCTTCGGGGTTTAGCACGGATATATCACTAGCACGAATGCTCTTCGGAACTTAGTCCGGATACATCACTAGCACGAATTCTCTCCGAGACTTAGCCCGGATACATCACTAGCACGAATGCTCTTCGAGACTTAGCCCGGATACATTACTAGCACGAATGCTCTTCGAGACTTAGCCCGGATACATCACTAGCACGAATGCTCTTCGGGACTTAGCCCGGATACATCACTCTCAATTCTCATGTACATATACACATATAGCAATACACATTAGTATATCATTTACATTACTTGAATACAAACACAACATGCTTATCGACCATTCAACTTCCAGTTCCATAGCCACATACAAAAATCACATTTATAGTCATAACACTCTTTCAAAATTGCATCACTTATACCCTTATAATTCAATCCAAATCGAAATTCAAATACGAGTACATGATACGTACCTGATCAACTTAATAATTTAGGCATATCTAAGTGAAGTTATATCGCAAATTCTCATAGTCAGAAGCTTGCTACAGCTCGATCGGGATCAAGATTCATTACAATACAGCAAACACATTTTAATAGCCAAAAATCATCACACTATCATTTTATCACTTTATGGCATGTATAAATAGACTCACGCGTGCTACGTTAGTCCTAGAATCGACTAAACCGTGGCTCTGATACCAATAAAATGTAACACCCCTATACCGTAACCGTCGCCGGAATAGGTAAGGGGCATTACCGGACTTGTAACTCATGTCAGAACAGTAAAATTTTGAACTTTTTCTTGAAATAAAGATCATTCATTTAAATAAGTACTAAGCACAGCCAGGGATAAAATTTAAACTTCTCTAAGTAAACATTCAAAAGATGCCATTTTCGCATGGCTTATATACATTAACCAAAGTATCCTCTCACTACTAGTCTATTCTATACATGCCATAAGATAATCCAAAACGTAGCAGTACCAAACAATGGATAGTGGTAGTGTGACTAGTTGCTGATGATCCCCGAGCCTGTAGCTTCGCAATGAGATCTATGAAACAGAGGAAACAGAGTAAACAGAGTAAGCATTACAATGCTTAGTAAGTTTTAAGCAGTGTCAACAGATAACAATCAAATTATAACATAGTTGTTCGTATTTTTATTTCACTCTTCCTTCGGGCATACCATCCCTTTACCGAATATGCACATCTCATCATATACAATAGGCAGATAAACTTTCACATAAAAGTGAGCTCATGTGACATAGATATATCGTATGATTTCACATAACCTCTCACACTGATCCGATGTCACATAATCATAGGAATAGTCTCATAGATTGCTCTCGTATGCATCACATAACTACCTTATGATTTAGTGCAAATCAAGCTCACATATAAACTTGGAGTACATACCTGTTTAACCTTTCGCATTGAATATATTTATAAGCAATTCTTATTACGAAGTCTTACCCGGACATAATCTCCACACGAAGTTATCGGGTCTTACCCGGACAAAATCCCCACACGTAGTCATCGGGTCTTTAGAGCTCAGATATAGTACGAGCACGAAGCTTACGGACATTAATCAGTGATAATATTCTCGCATAAAGCCTGCGGGGTTTTAACCCGGATATAGTACTGACACAAATGCCCTTCGGGACTTATCACATTTATACACTTTCACATCCATCACGTTGGCCACTCGGCCCTGTCACATATATACACTTTCACATTCATCACATCGGCCATTAGGCCTTATCACATATATACACTTTCACATCCATCACGTTGGCCACTCGGCCCTGTCACATATATACACTTTCACATTCATCACATCGGCCATTAGGCCTTATCACATATATACACTTTCACATTCATCACATCGGCCATTAGGCCTTATCATATATACACTTTCACATTCATCACATCGGCCATTAGGCCTTATCACATATATACACTTTCACATTCATCACATCGGCTATTAGGCCTTATCACATATATACACTTTCACATTCATCACATCGGCCATTAGGCCTTTTCACATATATATACACTTTCACATTCATCACATCGGCCATTAGGCCTTATCACATGTATATACACTTTCACATTCATCACATCGGCCATTAGGCCTTATCACATATATACACTTTCACATTCATCACATCGGCCATTAGGCCTTATCACATATATACACTTTCACGTATACACACTGTCTTGGCTGAATCTACATCTATCATTTTCCAATATCACAATGTAGAATTCACGTATGGGTTTAATCAATAGCTTATGAGCAACTAAAACAAGTTTATCAAGGTTTACAACACAATCTCAAATTCAGCACAAGCTGTTTTTCCTGAGCAATAGTCACTAAATTATTTATAACTGGAGCTACAAAACTCCAAATCACTTTCCGTTAATTTTTCCTGAATATAGACTCGTATATCTTCCATCCATAAAATTTACAGAATTTTAGGTTTGGCCAATCAATACCAGATTTTTCTTAAAGTTTCCCCTGTTTCACTGTTTGACTGATCTGACCACTCTTCACTACGAATCAAATTTCTCATTTTACAGAATTCAAAATGTGTTGTATTTGATTTCATTTGAAACTAGACTCATTAAGGAGTCTAATCATATAAATTTTATCTTATACTCATTTTTGTACAATTTATAATGATTTTCTAAAAATAGAACAGAGGATTACAGTGTCATTCTGCGCTGTCTCACACAACTTTAAGTATCTCATTATCGGAAATTCCTTTGCTTACACGGTTTCTTTTATAAGAAACTGGACTCATTAAGCTTTAATTTCATGTCTCATTCAGCCTCTAATTCAAATCCATAAATTTATGGTGATTTTCTAAAGTCACGTTACTGCTGCTGTCCTAAGCAGACTATTTCTAATTACCCTTAAATTCCCAAGCTCAAACACTTAAGAACTTACCATTTGAGCTTAGAACATATCATGGCCACATCATATCTTATTAAAT
Organism: Gossypium hirsutum; assembly: GCF_007990345.1. Classification (NCBI taxonomy): domain Eukaryota; kingdom Viridiplantae; phylum Streptophyta; class Magnoliopsida; order Malvales; family Malvaceae; genus Gossypium; species Gossypium hirsutum. The sequence continues at coordinate 58,618,068 of NC_053436.1, read as the reverse complement.
CAACTCATCATGTCCTATTATAATTGAATTTACTCAACGTTTAATCACTTAAAACTTACCTCGGATGTTGTTGAACGATTTCGGCGGCTATTCGATCACTTTTTCCTTTCCTTTATCCAACTTTGGTCCTCTTTGCTCTTGAGCTTAATTAAACAAATAAATTGATTTAATCATTTGAGCATCGAAAAGAGGAACACAAGGCACTTAGCTCATATTTATACATTAGACATTAAAGTCACATACATGTGAAATCATGCATCAACTCAACATATTAACCCACACTCCCTTTTAGCCGATTGTCCTAACCAAGATAAAGGCATCAATATGCTTGCCTCTAACCGAATGCATGCAACACTAATCTCCTCATGTGGCCGAGTATGCATGTATATGTTGAGGCCAATTATATGCTTAATACTTCCCACAAGTATGGTTACTTGTATTGGTTATATACCGTTTCGTTTCAAATTCAAAACTCAGCTAATACGCATTTATACACTAGTAATCAAATACTAACATTTTGCATTTTATCTTACTACCATTTCACATCTACTTTCTACCATGGTCGAATGCATCAAGACACCATTTACCCTTGCAAGGCATAAATTTCATCATCAAAACTAACAAGCTTATAATCCCATGACCGAAACCTCTAACAACACCAATTAAAATACTTCATGGGTTTGAGGTAAAACCAAGAAAGAAACTCATGAATATCGAGATATAAGCACTAACATTGTTCATCTAGATTTAGCATGACACAACATCCATCACCCTTATATTTACCATAGCCGAAAACCTTACTCATTCCAAAAATTCAAATCTCAACTTGGTCACAAAAATAACTTGATATCTCACCAACACAACATCAACACCAAGCAAGAATGATGCATCCATGGCCGAGTGTCATTTCCATCACATAGCAAGATTTAGACCATGGGCTAGGTAGAACTCAAGCTAACAACTAAAACATGCATGCATCTCATGGAACATCATCAAACATACCTTAGCCTAGTTACATGCATGGCCGAACCTCTTCAACCTTTCTTCTTCCTTCCTCCTTAAAATTTTCGGCCAAGGATGAACCAAAGGATGAACACTTTTGTTTTTGTTTTTCTTTCCTTCAACTCACGGCAATGGGGGGACAATCACACATATCCTTTCTTTTTTTTTTTGTTTCTCATCCTACTAACACTAATATTTTATTGCCCATGCTCTTTATTTTATTGTTTCCTCCCATGATGCACCAACACAACATGTCTATGACATGTTTTGCCCATCACCCTTTGTCCATCCTAATGTCATGGCCGGCCACTACTAGATGGGGGGGAATTGACATGCAAGTCCCCCCTTTTTCAACATGCACTAATAGGTCCTTATGTTTTGATCTATCACATTTCAAAAATGTCACACATAAGTCCTATTGACTAAATTCACATGCAATTTACTAAATCGAAGCTTAAAATTTTCACACATTTATTTTAGACAATAAATATCATATTCAAATAATTTGGTGACTCGGTTTAGCGGTCCCGAAACCGCTTTCTGACTAGGGTCACTTTAGGGCTGTCACACCCCTACACACTTTAGATAACACATTGTTCTCAATGTGCAACCCTGTAAAAGATAAGGAAAGAAGTTACTTAATTGATCATGATAGTTTCATTAACTAGTGATTGGTACCTTCTCTTTTGATCATTAATAGCTTAAAGTCGTTATGCTCTTCCATGTCAAGTTCCTACACAGAAAATTTAAACACAAAACAACTACTAGTCTGTTTATTTACTCTTACTCCTAACAATTTAAATAAATTGAAAATTATCCAACAATTAATACAATCTTTAAAAACAAAACTTAAAGTTTAATCATCCTCCTCAAAATCCATCTCATCATCATCCTCCCCCTCTTTAGCTCCTTGTTGTTCACTCTCATGTTCCTCTTCTTCCTATTCTGGGTGTGGTTGCCCAAACATATCCGACATATAGTTAGGTACCCTAACATTATTTTTCCATTCAAATTCCTAAAAAAATTAGGTCTGACCCCTACATCTAGTGTATCATCCAATCTAGCTTGGGATGACTATTATCGCCAATTTCCTATTGGACAATCAATTTTGCTTTTCTTTGTGATGAAGCCGGAGTGGTCATCATCTCTTGCTAGCGTTTGTTCCACTCTTTAATTTGTTTAGCCCACAGCTCAGTGTACCGTGTACATATAGTATCGCCAATTATGATTCGAAATAGCTTTATTGATTACCCTGTAAATGCCATGGAAACGTCTACTCTTTTACATAATGCCGTCACTAAGTGAGGAAAGAAGACTCCTACTCTCTAGCCATGTTCTGATGCATTTTTTTTTGCAAAATAGCGTAGAGTAAAACCGCTCGAAAAGCATTGAAATTAGAAACATTCAAAGTAGGAGCTATTCTAGTGCACAGAAATTGAATCCACATTTTTGCTTCAGGAAACATTATTATTTGGTTAAAAGAGGTTGGGATATCAGTGCCTGGGCGACATTTCCATTCATCCCTCCCCTCTATTAGGAAGTTTATAATGTTGTCCATATTTATGTCTCTAAAGTATTCCAAATTATTTTCTTCTATAAATTTTTTTTCATAAAATAGAGCATTATAAAATTCGTAAATAACCGTAGGGGTGATTCGTACATCGTTCCCTTGTGCAGGTATTGATTCCGATGTACGACCTTCTATTTTTCTAGACTCTTGGTATCCTAAAGATGAATAAAATTCCTGAACTATAGGGACCACAGTTGAGTCTTTTGGAATTATACAAAAATGTTCCCATCTTAGATATCTAACTAAATGTCATATCTCCTGATAAAGAACCATCGATGTTTTAAATCCTCTCCCTTGAATAAATGTTTTTCCTTGAAGTTCTACAAAATATTTTTCAACGTTTCAATTTAAAAAATTTGAGGGGTTCGAAACCGTTGAAGGTTCTGGTTCATTAGTTCTTCTAACTTTCCATGGAGACATTTTGAATATTGCTTAAATTAAAGAAAACTAATGAACTAGCAAGAAAAGTTTCCAATGGAATAGTAAAAGTAGGAGTTAGGAACCATTAACCTTGAATGGAAATTCGTCGAATTCCTTCGTAAAATCTTGTTTGTTCCATCTTCAAGTCCTTGTACCAAGTGACACTATTCTAAAAAATAAAAGCAGCAAAACAAAGTTCTTAGGAACAAAAGGAGATTTTGGGGTTTTAAGGATTTTAGGAGTTTAGAGGATTTTGAAAAAGTTAGAAGTAAAAGAGGTTTTAGATAATGGTTAATAGTGTTCTGGGGTTTTAAAATAAAGATTTTTAGGATTAAAATTGGGTTTAATTAGGGATTAATCCACCAGATTGTGCAAATGGGTCGGGTCAACCCTATAGAAAATTGAAGCGATGTCACAACATAGGGTTTTCGTGTCGTAATACCCTTGACAAGTTGTCGTTATCATGACATCAAACCCCGATGTCATGACACACTCTGGACTTTTGGTTTTCTCGGTAAACTGGCCTTAGTGTCACTACACATAAAGTCTGAGTTGTGACATCGAAATGATTTTCCAATTTCATCAATTTTGACCTTGATGTTGCAAACTGGATTGCCATGTTGCTACATTGGCTCTGTTTCTACCTAAATTTCCAATTTCTAGAGTGTCACGATTTCTATACAACATAAGTTCAATAAAAATTAAAATTTAGACTAACAGTTAGTTAAATATAATATAATTTACAAAAAGTTATGTAACACTTCTAACCCATATCCATTGCTAGTTTAAGGTTATAGAGTATTACAGTTCAATTCGGTACTTTTACTTTCAATTAAAAATTGTTATACAAATCATTTCATATCATTCAATAATTCATTTAAATTCAAAGAATAAATACGTTCTCAGGTCGAGCCTACAAGGCTCTAAAAATAACTTGAAAACAATCAGGGTCCATTTTAAAAACAAAACAAAAAATCTAAAAAAGATAGAAACAAGGGTCACAAAATCGTGCAACAAAGCCCAAACTGTGTGGCTCAGAATATGGCCATGTGACTGCTACACATGCCCGTGTAACTTGTTCACACACCATGTACTCTGACGATATAACTAATTGTGCCCGTGTCATTTAAGGTCACATGGCCGTGTGGCTAGGTCATGTAACTCACTATCACCATGTAGTTCAGGGTCACATGGCTGTGTCGCTAGACCATATAACTCTCTGAGCCCATGTGTACTAACCTGCATTGAAACAATTAAGGTACACGACCGTGTGAGTAGGTCGTATGTACCATATGGTCATGTGATAGCCCGTATCTCAGGCCTTGTGCAATTATAATTACCCCTAAAACAAGCCCAAATCTTGCATACCAAGATATCCTACTTCCATAAGTCTTAACATACCAAAACCACCTAACATCATGCTCAAAATATTCCATTTCAATTCAACCATTTCATTAAATATGCCATTAGCATAAGATTTACACATTCACAACAAAACATCTATATACATGCCACATTCCAAAATAAAATACAAAAGCTACCAAAATGGTTCGATAGTGTGAGTTTTCTGTCAATCTGTCCGGTCAGTCCACAACTTTGGTAACATCAAAAGCATAAAAAATGAAACAAGTAAGTTAATAAAGCTTTGTAAGTTCATAGTTTAAAATCATCAAACTAAACTTACCTTAATTAATATCAAAATGTAAAGGATTAACATACAATTCCATATTCCAAATACACATTCACCAATCACATTAGTTCATGATCACATATATATAACATGATAATCCTTATCAAAAATAACTTATCAATTCCATTCTTAACATATCATCAATATAGAAGTACTCATATATAAACAAATAATTCATTGAACATTTAACACCTTCTATGTAATGCCCCAAGATACCATATGTTTATTTTCATATGTTTATGATACAACTGTGTATCTGCTTCAGTGGTTAAGTGTTCTGGGTTTGTGTCAGAGGTCCCAAGTTCAAACCTTAGTTTGGACAAATTTTTGTTTTTATTTAAATTAAGCCTAGCTTTTGCTTAGTAGGCTTAAATTTGAATGTTAGTAAGTTTACATCAGAATGGGCCATCTGGTCTAGTGGTTAAATGGAGTGTTAAGGGGGTGGAGGTCTAGAGTTCAAATACCTGCGTGGGCAAGGGATTTATTTTGTTTCTCAGGCCGTGTGAGAGTTTGAATAGAAAGGGGATTCTGAGTAGTGGATTTAGTGGAGAGGTGGATGGAGATAATTAAGGAGAGTTGGGTAGGGGAGTTTTCAGAATTAGGTTCAATTTTTGTTTCTAAAAATATCAGTTTTCCAATTTCTAACGTTCTCTCCTTATTTTCCCTCATCTACTGAATTTTTTCCCTATTGACTGCTGAATTTTACCCACTTTTCTCTCCTGATTCTATTTTCCTTATTATTGAAATCATATCTTCCTCTCTTCCTCTCTGTCATTTATCTGTGCAACACCGGTAAGTGGAATTTTGGTTTATATCTGTACATTGCATTTTCTAAGGCACTAATCTGGGGTCATATCTATTCTTTGGGCAACAGCAAATTCTGGAACAGGGGACTCGTTTTTCATGGAGTCTTAGTAGAATCTATAAAGGTGTTGTGGGTAAGATCGAACCGTTCAATGCTTAAGTTTCAGTTTTGAATTCGATAATTATTCGACGGTTAAGTGATTAAATAGGTACCTATTGCTCAATTATAGGGCCTAGAGTGCTCAGTAGTGGTTTCGTAGTAAAATGATACCAGGTGTGTACCCGAAATGCAAAAAATAAGGTTCAGTGAAAAGTCAAAAAAGTTTACTGTTGACACCACAAGGAAGTGTAGTCGCCCGTATGGTAGGCCATGTGACGGCATATGGATGTGTGATCGACGAGGTAGGCCGTGCGTGCAGGACACAACCGTGTGATGGCTAGGCGAGGCCGTGCCTGACACACGGGCTCGGCCAATTGGGCTATGCAGGTGACACAGGCATATGGGACCATACGGGCGTGTGGGATGCTGGGATAGGCTGTGTGATTCACACAGCCAAGGTCAATTTGGGCCATGTGGGCCACACGGGCCACATAGGTGTGTGGGCCCATACGAGCAGACTATATGGGCATGTGAGCCCCATTTACTGATCTATTTGCTAATGTTACACGGGTCGCCCTAGACGACTGTGAACCTACTGTGGGGTCAGTAAGTAGTGCCTTGATCCCTAACTAACTAAATGATATATGTATGACTATTTATGGAGCATGATTATATTACTGTATTGATTATATGTATGACACTATGTGATAGCATGCCATAACTGTATGTTGCATTGCATTGGGATAGGATGATAATGTGGAGAAAGTGTACTGAAAGGCTTCAAGCCTATTATACTGGCAGCACAACTGCGACTTACTGATGGCTTCGAGCCTAATAATGGCAGTTTAGCTACAAATCATTATATAGTGCCGCATTCGGTACTTTTGGAGTGTAGGGATAGGTGGGTTGATTATATCCCCACATGGAGTGTAGGGTTGGACGGAGTTGGAGTGTAGAGGCTAGTTGGGTAGGATTTTTGCTACTGCATATCTACTGTACTGATTACTGATACTGTAATGGGCCAAGGCCCTAATGCATGACTGCTCTTGTACTGAGATGGGCTAATACTCTAACTGAAACTAGATTTGATACTAAAAAAGGGTTTAGCCCAGATTGTGATTGCTTTTTGTCTACTAATATATAGGGGATTTACACATTGAGTTTTTGTAAACTCACCCTTTTGTTCTATCTCTACAAGTTATCCCCAGACTTAGGCGGATCAGAGTAGCGGAGGACTCAGTGGTGGCCACACGACCCCTTTTTATTGTTTCATACTTAATTAGATTTTACTTTGAAGTTTTACTTGGGGTATTTTACTGTAATAAGGGCCTCTTTTAGATCTAAATTTTTAATTTAGGATTTCTATTGCTTTTTTACAACTGCTAGTAGTAGGGATAATCGAGTTTTCCAGAAGAATCAAACATTTTAACAAAATTCACTCAAATACGCAACTGTTTTAAAAAGCTTCCGCGATAAGTGACGATTTGAAAATTTATAAAAATTTGAAAGAGTATAACTTTGTAATAATGAACAACATTTTGAAAATGAATGACATGTCCTAGAATTAAAATAAAATATTGTTAAGAGGTTACGAAAAAGTGGTTTTGACGACAACTCACGTTTTTCGAGAAAAACTACCATGTGACATCGCTAGATTCGGCCATAACGTCTAGGATGGGTTTGGGGTGTTAAGTAGTATCAGAGCCAGGTTACAAAGCTTTCTTTGGATTTGGGTTTTTAAAGAACTAGTTTCTGATAGTTGAAATATTTTTACTAAATATGTGGTACACCGAGTCTCCAGCGCTGATCCAGTAAGTTCTCTAAAACTGCTATTTGAAACTATTATATGTTTTTGACTGAACTATTATAGGTAGTATATACTAAGACTACTGTAGATAGATTGTACTGAAAAACACTCAAATAGTGTTTACTGAGACTGTAGTAAAACTGATAAATATTGTGTTGTACAAAACAAACTTTACACTTCTGATACCGTTTCAACATAAGATATCTGTTAATAATTACTCGAACTGTAAATTGATACATAAAACTCCTAATACAGATAAATACGCTTAGACAATAAGCATGAGAGGTACTCGCGGACAGGGTACTAGAGGTCGTGGTAGAGGCCGTAGAGGTGCTCGAGCTGGGTTTTCGTCATCTGGGAATCTTCTTAATTTGGATATTAGTAAGACACCAGCTTCACCTATGACTGAGACTAGGTCTCATGATCGAGTGGCTGGGGACGATGCACTATCCCAAGCTATGTTATGGATTCTAGAGAGGGTCGTTGGGCGCACTACTGGAGCGAGAGGCCATGGGTCGATTATGGAATGACTCCGGTCTAGTGGAGCTGAGCTTTTCAGGGGTATTGCTGGTGTTGCCCCTAATATGGCTGAATACTGGATTAAGTCCATAGAAAGGATTATGGACAATCTAGACTACACCTCTGAGCAAAAATTAAAGGGTGTTGTATCGCTACTACGTGATGAGGCTTATCAGTGGTCAATCAGCCCGATCGATTGTCCTGGGAGTTCTTTAATAATACCTTCCAGGGGAAGTATGTGGGTGCCAGTTATGTGGATGCCCTTAGGGGAGAGTTCCTAAATTTTACCTAGGGCGATAGATCGGTGGCCGAGTATGAGGTCGAATTTCTAAGACCGAGCCGCTATGCAGTAGCTATGGTGACGACTGAGTACGAGTGATGTGTCCACTTCGAGGATGGCCCCAGGGATAATCTGAGGGTTCTGATAGCTCCACACAGAGAGTGAGACTTTGTTGCATTGGTTGATAAAACGAAGATCACCGATTAAGTGAAACATATTGAACGCCAAAACTAAGAGAGAGGTAGGAGCAAAAGGGATTCGGAGCCCTCGAGTTCTGTTCAGAGGCCTAAGAAAAAGCCTAGAGTTGATGGGCCACTTAGATTTGGGGCTCCTATTGCTGCTACTGGACAGCCAACGTGTACTGACTATGGTAGACGCCATCAGGGTGAGTGTTGGAAAAGAACTGTGGCTTGTTTGAGGTGTGGTTCATTAAAGTATCGTATTAGAGAGTGCCCACGGAGATCCGATCAGATACAAGCTCTGGGCATTGGTACTGCACCACCACCGAGAGTAGTTCAGCAGCCACCGAGAGGTCGTGGGCAGGCCAGATGTGGTAATGGATTGGGCCGTGGTCTAAGAGCACCAGGAAGAGGTGCTGATCATACTGAGATGAGGCAACCGACTTTAGTTTATGTTACACATCGCCGAGAGGACGGAGATGCTCCAAACGTCATTACAGGTATATTCTTTATTTATAATGTACCTTATACTGCATTGATAGATATAGGATCCACTCACTCCTGTATAGCTTGTATCGTATTTGAAAACTTGGGTATACTGGTTGAGAGTACTTTGAGTGAGGTCGCTATACTGAGTCTGTTGGGGCAATCGATAAGGGTTAACAAGCTATTTAAAGATGTTCCTTTAGAGGTTCAAGGGGCTATCTTTCTGGTAGATTTGATGGAACTTCCTTTTGGAGAGTTTGATCTGATACTGAGAATGGACTGGTTGGTAAAACACCGAGTGAGCTTGGACTGTGCCACAAAAAGGGTTGTGCTGAGAACTGAAGAGGACAACGAAGTAGTTGTAATCAGGGAACATCAAAACTACTTATGGAATGTGATTTCTGCTTTGAGGGCCAAAAAGTTAGTTTATAAGGGTTGTGAGGCGTATCTGGCTTACATCAGTATTTCAGATTCTGGGGATTCTTCGATTAAGGATATTAGGGTGGTTAAGGACTTTCTTGACATTTTTCTTGAAGAGCTACTTGGGTTACCTCCTAACCGTGAAGCGGAGTTTGTGATTGAGCTCCTTCCTGGTACAGCTCAGGTGTCCATCGCTCCCTGTAGAATAGCACCAAAGGAACTCGAGGAGCTTAAGGCTCAGATTCAAAAGTTACTAGATCGTGGGTTCATCCACCCTAGTGTGTCTCCGTGGGGAGAACCAATTCTGTTCGTGAAAAAGAAGGATGGATCCATGTGTATGTCCATTGACTACCGATAACTGAACAAACTGACCATCAAGAATAAGTACCCTCTACTGAGGATAGATTATTTGTTTGATCAGTTCTGAGGAGCTTCGGTCTTCTCTAAAATTGATCTTCGATCAGATTATCACCAGTTGAGAGTTAAGGAGGCTAATGTGCATAAGACTGTGTTTAGGGCTCGTTATAGCCACTACAAGTTCCCAGTGATGCCAATTGGACTAATGAATGCACCAATAGCTTTTATGGATCTGATGAACCAAGTGTTCAAGCCCTATCTGGATCAGTTTGTGCTGGTATTTATTGATGATATATTGGTGTATTCGAAGACTCAGGATGAGCATGATAAACATCTCAGAGTGGTTCTACAGATTTTGCAAGAGAAACAACTGTACAGCAAGTTCAGTAAGTGTGAGTTTTGGTTAAGAGAAGTAATATTTCTGCGTCATGTAGTATCTGCTGAGGGGATTAGGGTCAATCCTCAAAAGATTGAGGCTGTCTTGGATTGGAAGCAGCCTAAGACTGTATCCGAGATCCACAGTTTTCTGAGACTGGCAGGGTATTATCAATAATTTTTAGAAGGGTTTTCACTGATTGTCGCGCCCTTGCCTAAACTGCTACGCAAGGGCGTGCCTTTTAATTGGACTAATGGGCAACAATAGAGCTTTGAGAAGCTCAAGACTGTATTGACTGAGGCCCCTATTTTGATACAGCCAGAGCTTGGAAAAGAGTTTACTGTTTATAACGATGCATCACATGTCGGCTTGGGTTGTATGTTAATGGAAGAGGGTAAGGTGGTAGCGTATGTGCCTCGTCAGCTTAAGAATCATAATGCAAATTATCCAACGCATAACCTAGAGTTGGCCGCTATGGTATTCGTACTAAAATTCTAGAGGCATTATCTGTATGGTGAGAAGTGTATCATCTACACTGATCACAAGAGCCTCAAGTATCTCCTCACTTAGGAGTTAAATCTTAGGCAGCGATGATGGATTGAGCTGTTCAGGGACTACGATTGTCCGATCGAGTACACCCTGGTAAGGCTAATGTGGTGGCCGATGCACTGAGCCGTAGGGCTGTGACTGATCTTAGGGTAATGTTTCCTCGCCTTAGTTTATTTGATGATGGTAGTCTATTGGCCGAACTTCAAGTTAAACCGACGTGGATTGAATAGATTAAGGGTAAACAGTTAGAGGATGAGTCACTGGGTCTTCGATTCTGATAGGTTGAGAGTGGGGATACAGGGGATTTTAGACTGAATAGTGAAGGGGTGCTCTATTTTCGAGGGAGAATTTGTGTTCCAAAGGATACTGATTTGAGGCAGTCTATACAGCGAGAGGCACATGGTAGCCCCTACGCTATGCATCTTGGCGAAAACAAGATGTACCGCGACCTTCGTTAGTTATACTGGCGGCCAGGTCTTAAACGAGAGGTTACTGAATCAGTTACCTTCGGTATTGTTGCAGCCAGTTAAGATTCCACTCTGGAAGTGGGAGCGAGTGACTACGGACTTTGTTAGTAGGTTTCCCTTCACCTCTACTAAGAAAGATTCTGTTTGCGTTATCAAAGATCGATTGACCAAGTCCGCCCATTTCATACCTATTCTTACTGACTACTCTCTGCGAAACTGGCTAAGTTGTATATGTTTGAGATAGTGAGACTGCATGAGGTACCAGTTTTGATCATCTCTGATAGGGATCCTTGTTTCACGTCTCAGTTCTGGAAGAAGCTACATGATGCTCTAGGTACTAGATTGGATTTCAGTACTACTTTTCATCCTTAGACAGATGATCAATTAGAGAGGGTGATTCAGATACTGAAGGACATGTTAAGAAGTTGCGTGATTGATTTTCGTGGTAGTTGGGAGGAGTACTTGCCACTAGCAGAGTTTTCTTATAACAACAGTTATCAGTCTAGTATACAGATGGCACCTTACGAGGATCTGTATGGTCATAACTGCCGTACTCCTTCATGTTGGACTAAGTTAGGCGAGCACTGTGTTCTGGGCCTTGAGCTAGTTTCTGAGACTGATGATAAGGTTCGGCTGATCAGGGATCGGTTGAAGGTAGCCTCTAACAGGAAGAAGTCTTATGCTAATCTGAAGAGGAGAGAGATTAAGTATTCTGTGGGGGATTCGTGTTTCAGAAGGTCTCGCCTTAGAAGAAGGTTCTGAGGTTTGGTCGCAAGGGCAATATGAGCCTTAGATTTATTGGGCCTTATCGCATACTGAAATGAGTGGGACTGGTCGCCTATCAATTAGAGCTACCTCCAGAGTTGGATCGAATTCATAATGTTTTTCATGTTTCGATGTTAAGGCACTACCACTCAGATCCTACGCATATTGTTCCAGTTGAGGAGATAGGTTAGGCCAAATCTGACTTTCGAGAAGGAGCTGGTATAGATATTGGATGGGGTGTAAAGGTTCTAAAGAAAAAGTCAATTCCACTGGTTAACATTCTCTGGTGTAATCATAGCTCGGAGGAGGCCACGTGGGAACCTGAGGATGCGATGCGTCAGCAGTATCCTCATCTATTCTGATTAGGTAAAAATTTCGAGGCCAAAATTTTCTTTAAAGGGGTAGAGTTGTAACGCCCCAAAATCCCATATGTTTATTTCCGTATGTTTATGACACAACTATGTATCTGCTTCAGTCGTTAAATGTTTTGGGTGTGTGTGAGAGGTCCCAAGTTCAAACCTTAGTTTGGACAAATTTTTGTTTTTATATAAATTAAGCTTGGCTCTTGTTTAGTAGGCTTAAATTTGAATGTTAGTAAGTTTACATCAGAATGGGCCCGCTGGTCTAGTGGTTAAGTGGAGTGTTAAAGGGTTGGAGGTTTGGAGTTCGAATACCTGCGTGGGCAAGGGATTTATTTTACTACTCAGGCCGTGTGAGAGTTTGAATAGAATGGGGATTCTGAGTAGTCGATTTAGTGGAGAGGTGGATAGAGATAATTAAGAAGAGTTGGGTAGGGGAGTTATCAGAATCAGGTTCAATTTTTGTTTCTAAAAATATCAGTTTTCCAATTTCTAACGTTCTATCCTTATTTTCCCTCCTCTACGAATTTCTTTCCCCATTGACTGTCTAATTTTACCCATCTTTTCTTTCCTGATTCTATTTACCTTATTATCGAAATCGTATCTTCCCCTCTTCCTTTCTGTCATTTATCTGTGCAACATCGGTAAGTGAAATTTTGGTTTATATCTGTACGTTGCATTTTCTAAGGCACTAATCTGGGGTCATATCGATTCTTTTTGTAGCAGTAAATTCAAGAACAAGGCACTCATCTTTCATGGAGTCTTAGTCAAATTTATCGAGGTGCTGTGGGTAAGATCGAACCATTCAATTCTTAAATTTCAATTTCAGATTCGATAATTATTCAACTGTTAAGTGATTAAATAGGTACCTATTGTTCAATTATAGGGCCTAGAGTGCTTGGGAGCACTTTCGTAGTAAAAAGGTACCAGGTGTGTACCCAAAACGTAGAAAATAGGGTTTGATGAAAAGGTGAAAAATCTTACTGTTGACGCCACACGGGCGTATGGTCACCCATGTGGTAGGCTGTGTGACAACACTCGGGCGTGTGATCGACAAGCCAGGCTATGCGCTCAGGACATGGCCGTGTGATGGCTAGGCGAGGCCATGAGTGACCCACGGGCTTGAACAATTGGGTCGTGTGGGTCACACGGGCATGTGAGATGCTGGGCCAGGCCGTGTGGGCCTACACAGGCAGACTATATGGGCGTGTGAGCCGCAGTTACTGATTTGTTTGCTAAGGTTGCACTGGTCGCCCGAGACAACTGTGAACCTACTATGGGGTCGGTAAGCAGTGCCTTGATCCCTAACTGACTGAATGATATATGTATGATTGTTTACTACGCATGATTATATTATTGTACTGATTATATGCATGACACTATGTGATAGCATGCCATAACTGTATGTTGCATTGCATGGGGATGGGATGATATATGTGGATGAAGTGTACTGAAAGGCTTTAAGCCTATTATACTGGTAGCACAACTGTGACTTACTGATGGCTTCGAGCCTAATACTGGTAGCTTAGCTCTAAATCATTGTATAGTGCCGCATTCGGTACTTTTGGAGTGTAGGGATGGGTGGGTTGATTATATCCCCACATGGAGTGTAAGGTTGGACGGAGTTGGAGTGTAGAGGCTGTTTGGGTAGGATTTTTGCTACTGCATATCTACTGTATTGATTACTGATACTGCAATGGGCCAAGGCCTTAATGCATAACTACTCTTGTACTGAAATGGGCTAATGCCTTAACTGAAACTGGATCTGATAATGAAAAAGGGCTTAGGCCCAGATTGTGATTGCTTTCTGTCTACTGATTTATAGGGGATTTACACATCGAGTTTTCGTAAACTCACCCTTCTATTCTATCTGTACATGTAGTCCCCAGACTTAGGCAGATCGGAGCGGCGGAGGATTCAGCGGTGGCTACACAACCCCTTTTTATTATTTCATATTTAATTAGATTTTACTTTAAAGTTTTACTTGGGGTATTTTACTATAATAAGGGCCTCTTTTGGATTTAAATTTTTAATTTGGGATTTCTATTGCTTGTTTTACAACTGCTAGTAGTAGGGATAATCGGGTTTTCAAGAAGAATCAAAATTCACTCAAATACGCAACTGTTTTAAAAAGCTTCCGCGATAAGTGACGATTTGAAAATTTATAACAATTTGAAAGAATATAACTTTGTAATAATGAAAAACATTTTGAAAATGAATGACATGTCCTAGAATTAAAATAAAATATTGTTAAGAGGTTACGAAAAAGTGGTTTTGACGACAACTCACATTTTTTGAAAAACACAACCATGTGGCATGGCCAGGTTAGGCTATAATGTCTAGGCCGAGTTTGGGGTGTTATATTCTAATATATTGAATATGCATCAACATTTAAATCCATAGGTTAAACATACATTCCATTAGCATTTGGCCCAATGAACTAAGTAACTTGACTCAGATACTCAGGTAACTACACCACTCCAGATGCATCATAGATGCATAATAGAGGCACCGAAGTGCAAACAGAGGCATGAATGTGCGATCAAAGGCACTGAAGTGCAAATAGAGGAACCAAAGTGTAATTCTCGTGCAAGTGTGCATTCTAATTCTATTGACATCCCAATTGTATCCTACACGTTTACTATGTTCGACCGGGTATTACACTTAAATTTCTTACGTGAATACATTTCCATCATTCAAAGGCAGTTCATCATTTCCGTACACATACCATTAACTCATTACTTTTATATCTATAATATATATCCTCAAGAAATGCTACTATCAATTTCTCAACTTCAAATATACTTATTTCCAATACTCTAAAATATTTAAAATAACTAGTATAATTTCACGTGTATATATATACAAACAATTAAAAACATAACAATAGTACATTCACAATTAACTTACATTTACATAGTAATTCACTATGAATTTACCTATGATTACTTTCGATTACAGGTAGGGACTACTCCATTATTTTCCCTTTTCCTCGATTGTTGTCTTTTTTATTTAAGTATTGATCTATATAAATAATTTAATTCAATCTATTAAATTCACATACATTTCACACTCAATTTAATGCATATGACCCTTAACTTTGCATTAATTACACATGTTCCCTAAACTTTTACATTTATCATAATTTATTCCCTATACTCAAAATTTCCAAATTAACAAATTTTTACAACTTTCAAAAGCTAACTGAATTTCATTCTAAGCTAGGGTGGTCCACCACTATTAACTAATTACACAATTTCCATGAAATTTTAAGTGTTTAATCAATTTACTCCATTTACTAAAAATATCAAAAATTAATTAGGAAACTAATCAAAATCAACATTAGCACTTCAATTGCATTAATTAACATTCAAATTAACAAGAATTCGTCAATGACAACATCCAAAATCTTTGACAGTTTTAAAAGTGAAGGTACGAGTTCGCTAAACCTAATTCAAATGATCTAAAAAGCATAAAAATTATAAGAAACAAGTTAAAAACAAGCTTACATGCAAAGGATTTATGTTGGTCGAATACAAAGCTTCACAAAAATAATGGTTTTCCTTCCAAATTTTGGTAGAACCCTTTTGAGAAGATGATAGCCATTTTCTTTATTTTATCATTCTTTAATTTAACTATAATATTTCAATTTTACCTTTAAATATAACATTGTAACCTAACTCCACTCATGTCCAAAGTTGTCCATCTACTTCTTCTATGGTTTAATTACCATACAAGTCCACCCTCATTTAATTATTAAGTTATCAAATCAATATAATACAATAGTTATTAATTATATGTCTTTCACAATTTAGTCATTTTTATTCAATTAACTAACTAAACGTTAAAATTTTTTCACCAAAATTTAATATAACCCTAAATAACTCCATAAACATTAACTAAATAATAAAACACGACCTCACATATCGAAATTATGGTCCCGAAACCATTTTTTCTGACACCACTGTAAAACGGGATATTACAAGTTAAACATCAATTTAAATAATCAAGTTTTACTATCGGATTCATCCGATAGCACTATTAATTCACATACGGACGATTCCTTGGTTCTTTCAATATTAGTCCATCGCCCGTCGTGCCATTCCACCTTCTTCCACTTACCTCTCTCCTTGAACCTTTTCTTTTGTCCTACATAGATTAAAGGAAGTACGTCCCTTGATTTAGGATTATTAGGGTTAGAAATAGATAATTCATTACAGTGATCCCCTAAGGCCCTTTTATTTCCCCCACTCTATTGGTGAGCACATTTAAAAATTTATGTTTCACCATTAATCTTCATTTTTAATTCAATATTTTCTAAATCAGTGGTGGACCTTGAAGTGGCTAGAAAAGGTCTACCTAACAGGACTGGTATCTCTCGATCATTTTCAAATTCTAGAACTACAAAGTCTGTCCGGATGATAAAGTTGCGCATTTTGACTAACACATCTTCTAATACTCGTTTCGGTTGCACTGAAGATCTATCAGCCAACTGTAGTGTTATTTAAGTATTGTTGAGGTCCCCTAACCTGAGATTTCCACATATTAATAGAGGCATTAAATTGATACTAACTCCTAAATTACATAGGGCTCTGTTAGAATAAATGCTCCCTATCTTTATGGGAATTGTAAAGCTTCTCGGGTCTTTCAACTTTTGGGGAACCTGTCTAGAAATAAAAACACTACAAGAAGAATTCATGTTGATAAACCGTAATTTATACATATTTTTACCCCATTTTTAAAGCATTTTATGGATAATTTTCCATTAGAATTGGTGAATTCGATGCTCCTAATGCTTTAATTTCATGTTTTACACTTAGGAGAGCATAGGAGAGCGAAAGGAATGAGAAATAGGCCAAAAACAGAGAAAATGGGCCAAAGTACGAAATCAACACGACCTGGACCTCCTCACACGAGCAGACCACACGGCCGTGTCAATTTGGCAGTGGACAGCCCTAATTTGACCCTAGTCGGAAAGTGGTTTCAGGACCACAAAACTAAGTCACGAAAATAATTAGATGTTATATTCTGAGCTTATTATATGTGAAAGTGCATGTGTGAAAATTTTCATGCTTTGATTTTGTCATTTGTATGCAAAATTATTAAATAGGACTTATGTGAAAAATTTTGAAAATGTGATAGGTCAATTTGAAGTGGCCAAATAATTTATGGTGTAAAATAGGTGGATTTGCATGTCAAATTTTCCACTTTAATCTGTAGTGGCCGGCCATAATGATGATGAGAAGCAATATATGCATTATATATTAATATTATAATAGTTAATGGCTTAAATTATGAAATAAAATTAATTAAAATAAGAAAAGATGATAAAAAGAAAAACAAAATGTTTTGGTTTATCTTCTTCCTTAGCTTAGCCGAATCCTAAAGAAGAAAAGGGGAGATAGCCATTCGGTCACCTTTGAGTTGGAATTAAGGTAAGTAATTCATGTTAGTTTTTGATATTTTAGAATAATTTAAGCTAGTTACTAAGTCCCTTACTTAGCCCATGTCAAAATTTTGAATTGTGTGGTGATATGAGTAATCGATTATGGAAGAATTTGAAGGGAATGGTTGTTTTCTTCATGTTTCAATGAGTAATTGTGGATGAGTGAAGTTTGAGCTAGCTAAATGTTCATATAGGTGCATTAGATAAGAAGGTGAAATCGTCTTGTGTGTATGTGTAGTTGCCAACTGTGAATTTAGATAACATTGAGTAATGTTGCGTTTTAAAATGATGAAATGGAGATTTAAGCTTGATAGAATTTTGTTAAGAATGAATGAAAGAATATGTGTATTCGGCTATGGTTGTTTAGATAATAAATTAGTGTGGATGCCTTGATGAGTTACGCTCAAATTATAAGTTGAATTTAAAGCTTGTTAAATTTGCTATATATATATTCGGCTATATGGTAAACATATATATATGAAAATATGATAAGCCTTATGAGTTTTGTGTTTGTGTATGTGAACTAAGTATACAATGAATATTCGGCTATAAGCTAGCTTGATAGGACCTTAATAAATTAAATTTTGTTTGAATTAGCTCAAGAGCATAGAGAACCAAGGTTGGACAAGGGAAAAGAGAAAATAGTTGAATAGCCGAACAGATACTGTTCAAAAATATATTCGAGGTAAGTTTTAAGTAGTCAAATATATATAATATTCAATAATGACATGACAGATTATGAGAATTAAGTATTACTTTTCATATATGTATATGGCGGAATGGCAATTTTAATGGAAGTAAAATGTGATATGTTTTCATGATCAAATGATAGTGTTAGATGAATATGAGTAAGATGTTACGTGTAAACTATCAAATGTTAAATGTGAGTGATGAAATGAGATAAAAGTGAATAAAATGTAGGATGATATATTCGAATAATGCTTGTACCCAATTTGGCGTGATTGTGTTATATGAAACTTGTTGATTTGAATATCGCACAGTATTATTCGGGCCTTTGAGCCTAGCAAGTTATAATGCCAGTGAGATACTATTCGGGCCTTTGAGCCTAGCAGGCTATAATGCCGGTGAGATACTATTTGGGCTTTCGAGCCTAGTAGGCTATAATGTCAGTGAAATGATATTAGGCTTCGAGCCTAGCAAGCGAAATGCTGGTGAATGAATTCAGGTTTTTAAACCTAGCAGGCTGAATGCCGGTGATTTGATAAAAGTCTAAAACTAAGATACCTCGTGTTAGAACGACAAATGAATACATTCAATACGTTAAGTTGGCTAGGTACGTATTATGTATTTATATGTGAGTATGATTTGAATTGAATCATAAGTGTATAATGTGATACATATGTAAATAAATGTTATATCTATATCTATAATCATGATACATTCGGTCAAGGTGTGAAAGTATGCGAAAATATTCGATTTATTTATGCCATATGAATTCAGATTAAGTGACATTAGAATGCTAATTGTGCATTATGTGCTTGTGTATATTCGACCAAATGGTAATATATCTAGAAAATGACCTCTAATTGAGTTTATTTGTTGCATTGCTTAAAACTTACTAAGCTTATGAAAGCTTGCTCCGTTTGTTACGTTTCTCTGTTTCATAGATTGTTGACTCCAGTCACCTGCTCCGAAAGGGATCGTCAGCAACTTGTCACACTATCTATAATTTTGGTATTACTATGTTTTGAAGCTAGTATGGCATGTATAGAATAGACTTAAGTGAATGGTATTTTTGAGATGTTGTATATGGGCCATGCGAATATGGCATCTTTCAAATGTTTGTATAAAGTTTTTGAATGCATATAAAAGTTAATGTTCTTATATCAATGTGATTGTACAAATGTGATATTTTGGGTTGGTAACACTTCATAATCAATTCTGGCGACGGATACGGGTTATAGGGGTGTTACAGACAGGCTCGAGCACGGCCTAAAGTAATCGCACACGGGCATGTCCCTACCGAGCCCAAGTTGAGTCCAATTTAGAAAAGGCTAATTTTGAGGGCTTTTAGGTATTCCAAAGCCTATAAATACACCCTAGAGGAGGAAGAAAAGAGGAGGACGAAGTAGGGGGTAAGGAATTACTCCAAGAAAGCCGATTGATTCATCTCAGAAGTCGGATTCATTATCAAGACTGAAGATCTCTCCTCAATTCCCCTTCAGGAGTTTTGGGTTTTCTTTATGTTTTGTATTCTTTATTATTCTGAGATGTTTTCTTATTTAGTTATGAACTAAATCCCCTAAATACCTAAGGGGAATGAAACCTAAGACGAATCTTGTTATTATTTTCTAAATTGTATGATAAATATTTGAGTTGTTCTTAATTATGTGTTCTTAATTCTTGTTTGATATCCCAGAATACTGATTCAAGATAAGCTCTTATTCAGAGAAGGAATAGACCCTGTCTAAGAGTACATTTGTCATAATTAAGCGGAGTTGATTGTGCGCCTAGACATAGGGTGACAAGATTTTGCCGGATTAGGGTGAAACCTAATAAGGGGATCCATAGATCGAGTTAATGCAACCCTAGAGTGTTAATTAGAGAAAAGTCTCGGTTATTCAATCTAAGGATTAGACGTTATTAGTCTTGAATAGGGATAACAACATAACTTAGGGATCTCTACAGAACAAGTTAAATGAATAAATCGTTCAATTCGGAGCCAGAATAACAAGTACAGTCTAGGTGGATTTTTCCTTAGGTATTGTCTTCATTCAATCGATTTTTCCAAACGCAATTCCCCAATTCCATTCTCTGTGCGTTCTTAGTTTAGATAATTAGTTAGTTAAAACAAAAACCTCTTTATTCTTAGGCTAGATAATAAAAAGACAGTCATTACTAGTACTTTTAGTTCCTTTGGGTTCAGCAATCCGGTCTTGCTAAAACTATACTACTGTTCGATAGGTACACTTGCCTACATCACGATAATAGTTAGTTCAAGAATGAGTAATTATAAATATTTAAAACCTATCAGGAAATCACGCGATCAAGTTTTTAGCGCCGTTGCCGGGGAACTAAGATATTAGGAACGCTCAATTTTTATTACTTTAGCCATTTATTTTTCTTGCAATTTAATTTAATTTTATTATTATTATTTATTAATTTATTTTTTCCTTCTCTTGGCAGATTTTATAGTTTATGACTGGAAGAAACCCGTCAGGACCATTACTTTTTGACGAAGAAATCGATCGCACAGTTCACAGAAATTTAAAAGAAATAAGGCGAAGCTTAAGATACACAGAGAATAAGCAAGAAGACGATACTCAACCCCCAACCGAAGAGATGGCTGAAAACCAAGGCAATCAACTACCTCCTGCAATTGCGTTTAATCAAAATCTTGCTCCACGCACTATGTATGATTATGCTAAAACTTCTTTAACAGGAACTGAATCAAGCATAGTTAGACCTACTGTAGCTGCAAATACTTTTGAATTAAAACCTAACACTATTCAAATGATACAGCAATTTGCTCAGTTTGATGATTTGTAGGATGAGGATCCCAACGCTCATTTAGCCAACTTCTTAGAACTATGCGATACATTTAAAATTAATGGTGTCTCTGATGATGCCATTCGTCTTCGGTTATTCCCTTTTTCATTAAGGAACAAAGCTAAAAAATGGTTGAACTCGTTACCATGATGGTCAGTTACTACATGGGAACAAATGATCGAAAAAATTTTACTAAAATATTTTCCGCCGGCTAAAACGGCTAAATTACGTAATGATATCTCTTCTTTTGTGCAGATGGATTTAAAACACTCTACAATGCATGGGAGAGATACAAGGACCTTTTGAGAAGGTGCCCTCACCATGGGTTACCGCTTTGGCTACAGGTTCAAACGTTCCATAATGGCCTGAATCCTTCTACTCGACAAATGGTTGACGTAGCTGCTGGCGGAACCATCCATAATAAAACACCTGAAGATGCCTATGAGTTTATAGAGGAGATGTCACTGAATAACTATCAGTGGCAAGTCATGATGAAAAAGCCAACGAAAACAGTCGGCGTTTATAACATCGATTCAGTCACCATGCTCTCTAATCAGGTAGAACTCTTAAATAAAAAGATTGATGGTTTTCTTAGTTCTTCACAGGTTCACCTAGTAATGCAGTGCGAAGCAAGTTGAGGTGGAACAAACCATTCGGAATACCAACCTTATGGCTACAACATGGATAACGAGCAATTAAACTACATGGGTAATAATCCTCAACCTCAAAACAATCCATATAGTAACACTTACAATGCAGGTTGGAGGAACCACCCCAATTTCTCGTGGAGCGGTCAAGGAAATCAAAGACCACAACCACTTCAGGCTACCAACAACCACCCTACCAACAGGAAAAGAAGCCGAACCTTGAAGAGATACTCTCAAAGTTTATTTCAGTGTCAGAAACTCATTTCCAGAACACCGAGACAGCACGTAAAAATCAACAAGCGTCGATCCAAGGGCTAAAAACTCAGATAGGCCAGCTTTCTAAAATAATTTCCAAACGACCACAAGGTAGCTTGCCAAGTAATACTAAACCCAACCCAAGGGAACAGCTAAATGTAATTAATATTCAAGATGAATAAGGAGTTTTTGAGCCTGAACTAGAACCGAGGCAAGAAACTGTGGTAAGTAAAGGTCAAGGTAAGGTAGATAACAATAAAAACAAAACGGTGAATGTCAAAATATACCTCATGTGCCATACCCCAACACGATAAGGGAAAATCGCTTAGATGAACAATTTGGTAAATTCCTTAAACTCTTAAAAAATTTACATATTAACTTACTGTTTATTGAAGCCCTATCACAGATGCCAAACGCAATGAAATTCTTAAAAGAGCTTTTAGTAAATAAGTCGAAGTTGGACGAGGCATCGCATGTGGAGCTAAACGCAGTGTGCTCAGCTATTTTGAAAAATAAGCTACCGAACAAACTAAAAGATCCAGTGAGTTTTACGATTCCTTGCTTAATTGGTAGTTTAGATGTTAATAATGCATTAGCTGATTTAGGGGCTAGTATCAACGTCATGCCTTATAAAATGTATAAGAAACTAGGTCTCGGGAAACCCAAACAGACTAGGATGAGCATTCAACTAGCAGCTAAAACTATAAGATTTCCTAGGGGTATTATTGAAGATGTGCTAGTAAAAATCGATAAGTTTATATTTCCCATTGACTTCATTGTTTTAGACATAGAGGAGGATAGCAACACTCTTTTAATTCTGGGAAGGCCCTTTTTAGCAACTGCAAAAACAATTATTGATGTTGGCACAGGTGAGCTCACGCTTCGCGTAGGAGATGACACACTCACGCTTCAAGCTCACAATTCTGACAACACATCGAAAATTGAAGGTGATCATCTAAACCATTCCATTAAAACTAACCACATGATACAACCCACTTTTCAGGAGATAAGTCTGAAGGAAGTACATGAGCTACTCTCAAACAATAGTAAAGGATCTATTCATGAAGCACGAAGGCTGCAAATAGAGGAGATAGATGAATGGCGAACACATAAACCGAGAACACACGATAAACCAAAACTATGCCAAGACGAGCTTGATATCTCTCCAAATCAACTTAAAATTGGAGATAAAGTCTTATTAGATACCGTAGATCCCCACATTGTCACTACCACACTGAATGAAGAAATCCCTCTTATGGTACTCAGCATTTTTCCATTCGGTACGGTGAGGTGAGTCATCCCAAGTTCGGCACTTTTAAGGTAAACAACACTTGTTTAAAACCTTATTTTATGATTGATAGCAGGAATGAGGAGTATAAACTCCTCGAACCACCATGATCATTCAACAGAGAGGTAAGTCGAGCTTAGACTATAAATAAGTGCTTCTTGGGAGGCAACCCGAGCACTAACTGTATTAACTTCATTAAAATTTAGTCTTCAACATCTAACTTACTAACGGAGCTCTCTAACACAGGTTTTCCACAGAGACACGGCCAATCACACGGGCGTGCTTATGGCCCTATGAAAATAGGGCAAGGATTTCCCCAAACACGGGCTGCGATAAAATGCCACGACCGTGCGACATGGCCGTGGTCGAGCCTGCCAAAACAACATGGGTGTACGACACGCCCGTGTGGAAGACCTATGGTTGAAACTGAGAAACTAGCACGGACGTGTGACACACCAGTGGTCGAACTGGTTAGATTGACACGGGCGTGGGAGAAGCGAATGAAGCTAGACGCAGTCGTGCGACATGGCCGTGTGAACCCATACGCCCAAGGTACACTGGCTTGGGACAAATTTCTGGCGCGCCCAAATATGAAAAACGCGAAACACACGAGCAAAAATTAGGGAACACGGGCGTGTGCCATGGCCGTGTGGCCCAAAATCTATAAATACCCTACACTATTCACTTTTTCCCCATTCAAAAACCCTAACCCTAGCTACTGCAAGTTCACACGGCCTCCCTGCCACGCCCGTGCACTGCTTCCCACTCCATTTTTAACGCTCAATCTCTCTCTCCTAGCGTTTGTTTACTCCTTTCACTTCTATTTTACTTATTTCTAATGCTTAGTATCAACATAATCTTCATATCTTTTGAACTATTCTTCATTTTGCTCATTATTCTATCATTTAATTTGCATTCTTAGGTTAGTCATGACATTACTATGCTGCTTCTCATGCTATTACCATGCCAATGTCTATCATTTAATTTGCATTCCTAGGTTAGTTATCATACATTCCGTGTTAAATTGAGATTAGGAAAACCTCATACCCATTACATTTCTATTCTCATTGTCATTGTTATTTTGGTTGATTTTGCTTCATATTAGTAGTCTTGGCTAAAATAGTTAGTCCAAATTCATGATTTTTTACTTCTTCAAATTCATTTACCTATTATCATTATTCTTTATATTACAGGATTTTAATGCCGTCTTCACGAGGAAAGAAGGCCGCTGTCCCTACTTCCAAGAAACGAAAGGGAGCATCATCTTCTGCAGGTCCAACCGTGGAAATTCGTCACCCCCTTCTTCAGTTTCCCCATGGGCCCCAGGAAGAACTTTTCCAGATACTTCGAGCCCGACCTTTAATTGCGGGCCGCTACATCGACTGGGCCGCTGTAGAACAAGTTCAGTTGTCTGATGCGATTCAGGCCCTCTTAACCACCAACCCTTGGGAGCTATTCTTTGGGATCATCGAACCAACATACCTCGAGCTCACGATGGAACTATGCTCAACATTCCATCTCCAGACGGTAATGATGAACTACGATGATCTCAGCACGGTACAATTTTGCTTAGGCGGATTAGTCCACCAGCTTAGTGTTCCAAAATTTAGTACGGCATTAGGTTTATATACGGAGGAGTTCAAGAAAGAGAATGGCTTAGATGCTCTCACTCGCCACATACATTTCTCTCCCTCGAAGTGCTAGTACACTTTGGCCCCTGGCGCAGCCTCCTACAATCCTAGCCGCTCCAAGGCATCGGTTCTCCCACCATCCCTGAGGTACCTATATGCCATTTTGGCTCACACGATTACAGAAAGGCGAGAGAGCACTAGCGTCGTCAACACTCATGACCCCTATTTTTTATGGTGCATGTCGCACGGGCACGTCATCAACCTTGCCTATTTCATCGCCCTCGCGATTTAGCACCAGACAGAGCGGCATCGGAAGGGGGTCATCTCCATTGGCCCCTACGTGACTCGATTGGCATGACACTTTGAACTCCTCAACACCATAGCCCAAGAATCATCCCTCACCCTCATCGGCCAGATGTCTCCACAAGGCATCTCGAGCATGCTTAGCATGAGGATGATCGAGAGGCACCAAGGAACCTACCTTCCCCAGTATCATCTCGCCCAATCTACCGAGGAGGAGGCCTACAAGGACATTCCTGATGATGTCCCCCACAGCACGAGGACCCACCGACTCAGCCACCACCACCCTTTTGTCCAGTTCATGCGGCAGCTTCATATGCTGAAATCTCTGAGTTCCTCAATTGATTCGAGCAGCAGTGTTTTCAACAATTTGACAACATTGATGCTACTCTACAGCAGATTTGTCAGCACCTCCACATCTCATTTCCAGTCCCACCTCGCGAACCATGCAGCGATGAAGATGTTTAAAAACATTTATTTATTATTTTATGTTTTTAATTTTTATTAAAACTAGTTTTTATTTTTATTAGATTTTAGAAATTTTATTTTTAATTATTAATTTCGGTTATTTCTTTTTGAGTAATTATTCTTCCTAATATCCCCTAAAAAGTTCCTGATTTTATCACAGTTATATAGAGCTCTTAAGCTCATCATCACATAGGAACTAAAACTCCACCGGAAAAGGTTCTCCATGACTGCCATGTCCTGCTCACCCACAACCATAGCTACCACTAGAGATAATATCCTTTTGGTGCAGGACTTATGGCCTAATGAACCTCTACAACCACTGGAGTATCCTCCTCCACCCTCAAACTGATTACTCTCCAGAACTCCAGTTCGAGGAATTCATCATGTAGGAAGTTTCACTTCTCTCCCTATCTTATTTTTATACTCTAATATCTATCTTTGTACACTGAGGGCAATGTACATCTTAGGTGTGGAGGGTATTTATTTCATTATCAGAAAAATCTCTGAATGACTGCCTTGTTCTCTTGAAAAGCTCTCAAATCATATTTAGCATAAATTTTAATTGATTTATGATTTTGATTGATATATCTTGAATTAAAACATAGGAAATTATGCCTTTATTGTTTAAACTTTAAGACATTAGAGAATCAAGCATGATGAGTTGATTTTTAAGAATTTAAAATCTTAGGTTGTTTCCCCAAAGTTTAGGTATTACTTTAGTTGGAATTCACAAGTTGCTAAACATCAAGAAGCCATAATTTTTGTGAGATTTTTGAGCCTTTTGAGCATCTATTAATTCTTTTCATGCTTACTTTTATTATTGCTTTGAGTGCGTCAGTATTGAACTGTTATTCTAGAACTTGCTTGATTATGCATGTCGAGAACACACCATTTGATTTGATATGTCAAAATGATTAAGGCACTTAGGATTAATCCACTCATGCCATGAAAAGCTTACCTCCACGATTAACCCCTAGTAAACCCCCTTGAGCCTAACAAGCCATTTCTTGTATTACCCTTAATATTAACCTTTAACCCATTATTGTTGAAATCCCCTAAATTAATTTAAGCCCCATTTTTATCGAGATTTGAAATGAAATAGTTACTTAGCTATGTTTTATTCTACTCTGTAATTTAATGTGTTCTTAAAAAAAAGCACATGTATACATATTAGTAGTTATCTTCTGTTTGTAAGCTTCAAAAGTTAAATTCCTTAGTCTGAGAAGAAGCTCTGTTGTACGCAAGTGATGATTAACTCTTTCTCTAGTTAGGTAATTTTTCCATTCAATCTTGATTCTAACCCTTTCTTGTAGCTTGTGACCACACCCCCTAACCAAACCTCATTACAACCCTCTAAAGACCTTTTTGATTGATGTATCATCTTAAATTATAGTGGTGGAGATTTGATTTTCATGCAAGCCTATGGTAATGACCTTTCATTATTGACTATTGAGTGCTTCATTTATTATCCTTAAACACTCGAGTGATTTGAATGAATCTGTAGTGAGGATGTGGAACTCTATGATATTTTGAATCAAAGGTAATTACTTAAATGAAGAGAGGCACCTATATTTGCATGATTAAATACTCAACTTGGAATGTTTGAAACTTTTATGTTCTTCTTGTTGAATTCTAAATGTATGATTACCTATGGATTATTATGAGATATTACCGATAGAAATTATAAGTTGAGAAGAATTTATTTTGATTATGAGTTGAGAATTTTGCTTGAGGATAAGCAAATGCTTAAGTGTGGGGGTATTTGATAAACCGTAATTTATACATATTTTTACCCCATGTTTAAAGCATTTTATGGATTATTTTCCATTATAATTGGTGAATTCGATGCTCCTAATGCTTTAATTTCATGTTTTACACTTATGAGAGCATAGGAGAGCGAAAGGAACGAGAAACGGGCAAAAACAGAGAAAATGGACGAAAGTATGAAATCAACACGGCCTGGACCTCCTCACACGGGCAGACCACACGGCCGTGACAATTTGGCAGGCTCGAGCACGGCCTGAAGTAATCGTACACGAGTGTGTCACACGGGCGTGTCCCTACCGAGCCCAAGTTGAGTCCAACTCGAAAAAGGCTAATTTTCAGGGCTTTTAGGTATTCCAAAGCCTATAAATACACCCTAGAGGAGAAAGAAAAGAGGAGGACGGAGTAGGGGGTAATGAATTACTCCAAGAAAGCCGATTGATTCATCTCAAAAGTCAGATTCATCATCAAGATTGAAGATCTCTCCTCAATTCCCCTTCAGGAGTTTTGGGTTTTCTTTATGTTTTGTATTCTTTATTATTCTGAGATGTCTTCTTATTTAGTTATGAACTAAATCCACTAAATACCTAAGGGGAATGAAACCTAAGATGAATCTTGTTATTATTTTCTGAATTGTATGATAAATATTTGATTTGTTCTTAATTATGTGTTCTTAATTCTTGTTTGATATCCCAGGATACCAATTCAAGATAAGCTCTTATTCAGAGGAGGAATAGACCCTGTCTAAGAGTACATTTGACATAATTAAGCAGAGTTGATTGCTTAGGGTGACAAGATTTTGACGGATTAGGGTGAAACCTAATAAGGGGATCCATATATCGAGTTAATGCAACCCTAGAGTGTTAATTAGAGAAAAGTCTCGATTATTCAATCTAGGGATTAGACGTTATTAGTCTTGAATAGGGATAATAACATAACTTAGGGATCTCTACGGAACAAGTTAAATGAATAAATCGTCCGATTCGGAGCCAGAATAACAAGTACAGTCTAGGTGGATTTTTCCTTAGATATTATCTTCATTCAATTGATTTTTCCAAAAACAATTCCCCAATTCCATTCTCTGTGCGTTCTTAGTTTAGATAATTAGTTAGTTAAAACAAAAACCTCTTTATTCTTAGGCTAGATAATAAAAAGACAGTCATTACTAGTACTTTTAGTTCCTTTGGGTTCGACAATCCGGTCTTGCTAAAACTATACTACTGTTCGATAGGTACACTTGCCTACATTGCGATAATAGTTAGTTCAAGAATGAGTAATTATAAATATTTAAAACCTATCACGAAATCACGCGATTACATGTTAACTTGTTCTCCTACCTTAATATTCCTACACCTAGACATGATTTCCTTTAAAATTTTGGCATACTTAAGAAATTTTTCAATCAAAGGCAGGTTGACATTTAATGTTTTAAACAAGTTTAAAAAACTTACAAATTCGTTTTCATCCCACTTTTATTTCTCTTCTAGCCTTGAAGGGAATGGTATCTTTGCAACGGCAGAATCTTTAATTGTTTCTATCTTTAGATCAACTGCTAGTGCAACTATTTCCTCTGGCTCAATTTCATTATCAACTTCTAAGGGTTCCTCCTGAAGATTATCAGTATTCTCCTTATGCATCTCCTAAGTTGGGTTCTTCAGGCAACTTAGTTCTTTTCCTGATCGGAGCACTACTGCTTTCACATGCTCCTTTCCTTCTCTACGAGGATTATTTTCGGTATTGCTAGGAATACCTGTGCTAATTTATCTTTTTATTTCCCTCATCATGCTCATCAAATTGACTCATATAATCTTCAAGCTTAGCCAATGTTCTTGTTGAATTGGTGCACTCAGACTGCATCTGCTTTACATCTGTTCTCATTGATTACTTCTCCCCTTCGATTCTATCTAGATGTTGACCACATACAGTATTGTCATACGGTTTGGCCCTTTCCTGAGGTTTCTATAATAAGGAGGTTGTTAGTTAGTGTTTTAAACTTGGTTTGAGCTATTACCTCATTCTTGGTTTCCTCCTCATCTCAAATTTTGGTGATCTCTCCATCCGGGATTATATTTATTGGAATAAGGATTTCCACCTTTATTTTCGATGTAGTTTGCATCCTTGGTAAGATTGTTAGTGTAGTGGAAGAGTGGTTTGTCTCCTCCATAGATAGACGGTGCATCCTTCTCAGCTTCTATTCGGTTGATTCTATCCACTAATTCCTGATATTTGTCATCCTTCTAGACAACCTTCATCGTATATGGTCTTTGGTCAAATGTATATCGTTCAGTTGGCCACTAACGGGAATTCATTGCAATCCTTTCTATTAATTCGTACGCATCCTCATACATTCTGTTCATTGGGGCTCCCATTGTTGCTCTATCTAATCCTAACTTTGAATGCACATTCAACCATTGTAGAAAATTTACAGTCGTAACCATTCAATCAATGTTGTTAGCATTTCTAAATCAACATTTTAAAACGCTCCCATGCTTCATGAAAACTATCCCCCTCTAACTGTTTGAACATCAAAATTTCCCTTTAGCTGGACTGCCTTACTAATGGGGAAGAACTTTTGTTGGAATTTCCCTGCGAGTTTGTCCCATGTCGTGATTGATCCTAGTGCCTGTTGATCTAGCAAAGAAAAGGCGTTATCAATTAATTAAAAAGGGGAACAACCGAAGACGAATAGCATCATCAGTGACCCCATTGTATTTGAAGGTATCAAAAAGCTAAAGGAACCATTTTGGATGTTGACTTGGATCTTTTGTCATTGGTCCTTGAAAATGCAAATTATTTTGGATCATGGATGGCTTAATCTCAAAATTATTGGCCGTGATAGCTAGCCTCATTATACTCCCTTGAACCATATCCAGCTTTGGTAGTACATATTCCCACAGATTCCTCTCCTTATGCGTCATGTTAATGTGTGTAAGTAGTTGTGGTTGTAACACCCCAAACTCATATCCGTCGCTAAAATAGGGTTATGAAGCATTACCAAAATATACAGATCAAGTAAATAGATATTTCTTTTATATAGAATTCAGGTCAAAAATCAAATATAAAGTCCCTTATATGAACCCTCGAGGTCCAAAACATCCATTAGAAACGATTCAGGACTAAACCGAGTACTCAAAGAATTTTTCGCAAAATCTCAAAATTTTTCCTAGGTGCAGTGGTGCCAATGAGCCGCCTCTGTCTCAGGCCGTGTAACTCTTTGATTTGGGTCACACGGTCAAGCAACACACCTATGTGCCGGACCGTGTGTAGGTGCAGGGGACACACGGCTAAGCCACACCCCCGTGTGTCAGGCCGTGTGATCAATTCTGAGCATTTTGTTTTGACATTTTAAAAATGCAGGGGACACAGAACCAAATCACATGCCCATGTGCTAGGTCGTCTATCACACACAGCTGAGATACACGCCCGTGTCTCTCCCCGTAGGGACAAAAATAGGTTATTTTCCAAGCCACATTTCTCACCCAATTTGTCTTCCTCTTACACCAATACTTTAACATATTCACAAGCCATTCTTAAAATAATTAATTCAAGTCAAAACCAAGTCTCGTGCATGACATAACATCACATACAACCAATGTGCTCTTAAGCACCTCAAATAACACTTTACCATCATGTAACCAAACATATAAAACTTACTTAACTTATCAAATTCACCTATATGCATATTTTACCAAATATGCTAGAATTAATCATCAATATGCCAACATGATTTCTATCATTTAACCATTTAAGCAAACACCAAACATGTTATAGCCTCATTTATACATATCAAAACATGTTCATCACAAGCCATTCCAATGGCTAGTTATAACTCAAACATTTACATGCCAACATTGGTTAATTAACCTATACATGCCATTATAACCATAATTAATATATCATATATACCAAGATGGGATGATGGTTAATGTGAGTGATCTCCTCCTAGCTTCTAATCCAACGATCTTTTGAATTACAATAAGACACGGGAAAAATAAAACAAAGTAAACATGAAATGCTTAGCAAGTTCGTATAACATGGTAAATAACTTACCATATATTTATGTTGAAAATAAACATGCAAGGCACAATCAACCAATTTGGTCACAAGCCCTAAACACTTATCCTCATCATGTTAGCCAAGTAATCACATATAATAGTCCTTAATCATGGATGAAAAAAGTCATCAAGCAAGTATCACATTCCAGTAACAACCAATTCATGCATCTTTATATCAGGTAATATCATTTCCATGTACTTCATGTACATACGGGTAATAGTTCGTTTCTAAGTCATACTATCTCATATAAACATTAGAGTACATAATCAGGAAGCACTCTCTCGAGCCATATAATAGGAAACTCACAAAGATCCATTAATTACGAAACTCACAAAAAGCCTATCAGGAAGCTTATCTGGACTATATAACAGGAAGCTTATAAGAGCCATAATCATGAAGTTCACAAAGAACTTTTAATCAGGAAGCTCACGAAGAGCCTATCAGGAATGCTCACAAAAAGCCATGTAATAGGAGCTCTGGATAGCTTAACAGGAAGTTCAACCAAACCATGTCAGGAAGCTCATAAGAACCTGTATCAGGACACTCACGAAGAGCTGCGTTTGTGTTCGCAATAAATGTTGGATCACAACCGATCAAATCGTGACGCTCACAAAGAGTTGCGGTAGTTGCAACACATGCTGAATCAGTACCGATCAGGATGCTCGAAGGAACTATGTAACAGGAAGCTCGAGAGGTCTTATAATAGAATGCTCGTAAGAGATATGGTGTGTCCGCAACATATGCAGGACTGCAACTAATCAGGAAATCCTATATCCATCGAATCCCATTATTCAGACGGGATTTAATATTTATTGTGCTTTGTCGGATATGTAACCAATTCCTTATATTTTACATTTATATAATTCACATACACAACATTTAATTCAACCTTATAAATATACACAATTTAGTTACACGAACTTACCTCGACAAATGTTCATGTAGATAAAATCTACTAATCCGACATTTTCTCCTTTCCTCATTCTAACTCTGAATTTGATCTATCCAAATCTATATGAATGAATTTAACATTAATTCATGTTCATTTCAATTCAATTCACATCTTAGGAAAAATTACTATTTTTCCCCTAAACTTTTAATTAATGACGATTTCGTCCCTAGGCTCGGAAAATGAAATTCATGCAATTTAATCCTTATTCCAAGCCTAGCCGAATTTCTCATATAATATTTATAGCCCATGTATTTCATAAAAATTTAGAATTTTCCATGAATTTTACAACTTTACAATTTAGTCCTAAAATCATAATTTCGTCAAAATTCATTTTACAAAAGTTGTTTATCTATCAATAACCTTTCATTTTCTACCATAAATTTCAAAATTTCAGCATACTCGTCCATAGCTAAATTAAGCTATACGATCTCAGAAATATAAAAATCATTAAAAGTGAGACAAGAAGACATACCTAATTGATCAAAATAAGCTTGCTTGAACTCACTTTCTCTTAGCTAGGGTTTCCATGGAAATAATTTGGGAAAGATGATGAAAAAGATGATATTTTCATTATTTAATTAATTATCTTTTATTTTTTTCACTTTCCAATTTCATCCTTTTCTTTATTTTATTTTCCATGGATGAATCATCATCCTTAACCACTAAGCATTTTTAAACGGTCTACCATATAAGGATCTCCACTTTAAAGTTCTATAACTATTTAATCCCTTTAGCTATTAGAACTCAACTTTTGCACTTTGTGCAATTTGGTCTTTTATCAAATTAAACATGTAATCGGTAAAATTTCTTTACGAAATTTTTATACGACATTACTATCATACTATAGACCGTAAATTAATATAAAAATAATCTTTTCTTTCGAAATCAGATTTGTGGTTCTGAAATCAGATTTGTGGTCCTGAAACCACTATTCCGATTTTACCAAAAACGGGTTGTTACAACTCTCCCCCTTAAGAATTTTTATCCTCGAAAATCTCACTAGTAATGAGGTAGCTTCTTCTACATCGTGTCGTTGTCAGAAAACTTTTACAAAAGCTACCTTTTATTTCTCAATCTTTTACTTCAAGTGCCAGAATTTTGATCGGCTCCTCATTATAAGTCATGTTAGATTAAATTTCATTATCTACCAGAGAAATAACATGTGACGAATCAGATCGGTACTATCGTAACACAACATATGAAAAACATTATGTATTCTGTCAAATTCTGGCGGTAATGCCAATCAGTATGCAATAGCTTAGATTCTTTCAATAATCTCATATGGCCCAATAAATCGAGGACTTAATTTGCCTTTATGGCCAAACCAGAGAATTTTTTTCCAAGGCGAAACTTTCAAGAATACCTTGTCACTAATTTGATACTCTATTTCTTTTTGTTTTAAATCCACACAGAATTTCTGACGATCAAATACTGCTTTTAAACTGTCTCAGATCACTTTTACCTTTCTTCGTTTCACAAATCAGGTCAACTCCATGTTTCTTTTCTCACCGACCTCAGTCCAATACAACGGAATTCTACATCTATTGTAACACCCCAAACCCGGCCCAGACGTTATGGCTGAATCTGACGTGCCACATTGAAATTAAAAATCCATGTTTCATTTTAGTGTTTTATAAACCGACTTTTGTTGAGCTAACAAAGTGAATGAAAGCTGGGCACCAGGTAGGAATCCGAAACAGAGGAGGTGAGCCATGAAGGCTGCTTAAGTACCAAGCTCTTTGATTGGATCCAATCCTAGACATGCCCACAACCATTGCCCCACTTGGTTACAACGAGTTGAAATTTCTTTGATAAATCAATTAATCGTGACGTCGTGTTATTTTCAAAACAAGTATCGTTTTAAAAATGCATCCTAAGTCTAGCCCATTTGAATTATTATCAACCAGTTTAAAGTTATAAAAAGAAAAATAGATAAAATAAACCCAGAAAAATAAAGTTAAAATGGCCTTATTACAATCCAAAAATAAATAATAAATGAAGTAACCTAAAGAAACCAATCATTTATTTTAAAAGCCCAAAAGCGATCACCGTGGCCACTCTAAATTCCCTCTAGCTCCGAGTCCCCATATTAAGGCCCACCTACAAGGTTAAGGAAAGGGGGTGAGTTTGGAAACTCAGTGTGCAACAAGCCCCTTTCAGAGCCCAAAACAATTTTAGCCTGGTGGGCCTAAGCCCAAATTCAATCTCAGCATATACTGGGCTGAAGCCTTTTCATATTTCATATTTCATAACACTGGGCCGAAGCCTTTTCATATTTCATATTACTGGGCCGAAGCCTTCACTTTAAACGGTATGACCCATAGGCCTATTTCAATATCATATGCAATGTTAATGAAAGAATGCAAGCCCATTTGGGGAGACTACTCAACCCACCATCCGCTACTTTCCACCCGTACCAACCAAGCTCTCCATGTGGGGAATAACTCAACCCACCCAACCAAACTCTCCACTGGCAGCATAGCTGCTTTATCATATAACTGGAGGCCTAGCCTCTTTTAATAACTGGGGCAAAGCCCTTTTGATAAACTGGGGCAAAAGCCCTTTTCGGTAAATTGGGGCAAAAGCCCTTTTTGCACTTCCTCCATCCATATAAACCCATCCCAATGCATTATGAATACATCATGTGCATATCATACATATCATGTATATCAGAATCCCATGTATCAAATTCATAATTAAATCCTAGGGGTATAATGGTCATTTTACCTAGGGGCAAAACAGTCATTTCCATATTGTAAGGGTAATATCATCATTTTACCAAATATTAGGGTTTTCCATGTTCATTATCAACTACTAGCAATTCATGCGCTTAAACAGCGATTCTGGCCCATTCTTAGCGAAACCGAGTTATTGGGCCAAAAACCCCTAATGGGCCTTACGTAGCCGATTTAGTCATCTAGGCCCATTTATCCCATTTCCATAATGGACTTAGCCGTATTGACGCATGATCTGACAAAATTCCATTTTCTACCAAATCTACCCTAACTGGCCCGGTAGCCCATTGGGCCCGATTTCATCCCCTCGAGGTCTAACTTACCGTGATGCCAAAGACATGCTCTTACCTTTTCCAGCGTTCCCAATCATCAACTTAGCCAATCTAAATAACCAATGAGCATTCGCTTGCTCACAAGTCCTCGAAATGCCAGAATTTCGGTATTTTGGCTTTTCGGCATTTATCGATTTAAGCTACGAAAGAGGGTTCGTTACACACCTGATTTTCAATATTCCTTGACGAGATCTCCTACGCGATTTCTCCTATAATCAACCGCTTATAGATTAGAACACGTTAAGAATTAGACCAAATCGAAGACTACCTATTATCATTACTTTACACATTCGGCCACCATCCATAATGGCCTTGGAACCCATACCTTTGCCGAAATTGGTGACTAGATTTAGTCACTCCGATGATCCAAGCTAATCCAAGTTGACCCTACGCCTTGCTGCTCCTCCACTGTACAGACCACAAAAGATTAAAAGAAGAAACCCATTAAGGCCTATACCCATATTCAGCAACCTCCTTAAACTATAGGGGTTTCGGCTTTTGTCAACAATTACTATTAAAATCGCTTTAGAGTACGAACACTTACCACAGTCTCTCTTCTTGAATCCATGTAAAGCTTAGAAAATAAAGGGATTGGCCACCAAATAGTGAAGGAAAACAGAGAGTTGCTGGTCAATAAGATTTCAACACCACCTAGCTTCACAGGTTTCGGCTTTTGCGATTTTTCGGCAAAAGTGGAGGTAAGGGAAAGAAACAATAGATGAATGGAGGGGAGTAGTAGGCTGGTTTTTGAGAAAGAAAAGGGAGAAAATATGAAGGGAAAGGTGATAGATTCAGCTGGAAAAGAAAAAGAGAGAAAAATACTAAACCAAAAGAAGAAAATGGCATAACCTAGTCCCTAATGCCGAAAATTCTAACCTAATACCCCTCTGTCGAAATCCCCTCTCTAATCCCCTCAAATCGGCTAACTCTACTCCCTCTCAAATCCCTAAAATCTCTCCCCTTATCCCTCCTTAATCCATGCGTTTGACTAATTCAAACTCTCTCCCACAGAGTTCCATTTGGCTACAACTCCTGCCTGCTCAAAGCATAAAAATTAACATCACCTTTGCCATCACAGGGAATCGAACCCAGGTCTTCCCCCAACCACTTACACGATACCTTTTTAGCTCCCTAGTGGCATCACTTAGCCACTTTACCAGAGGCTCTTTTGTGAAACATTTTACCTACAATTTTTAATAAGACCACCTATCCAACGCCCCTAACTTCTTAAGTCCAAAATTCAAAAATTCTACGAGGTTTTGGCCAACACATGGGCCTTTCATAAGCCCATTTACACCCTCCAATTATGAATTTCACAACCAAAATGCCAAATTTTAAAAACTTTACAAAAATCTCGAAAATCATGAAAAACTCAAAAATTAGGATGTTACAACTCTACCCTCAAAGAAATTTCGGCCTCGAAATTTTACCTGATCCAAACAGTTGAGGGTATTGCTGACGCATTACTTCCTCGGTTTCCCAAGTAGCTTCTTCTTTGCTATTGTTTCTCCAAAATACCTTCACTAATAGAACTGACTTCCTTCTTAGCACCTTGACGTCGTGATCGAGTATTTGCACAGGTTCTTCTTCGAAGGTCAAATCCGACTGTCCTTGGATTTCTGCAACTGGCACGATATGAGTTGGGTAAGAACGATATCGCCTTAGCATGGACACATGAAAAACGTCGTGAATACGATCCAGCTCTGGAGGTAACTTTAGCTGATAAGCCACCGGCCCTATCCACTTAATAATTTGATAAGGCCCAATAAATCGTGGACTCAACTTGCCCTTCTTACCAAATCTCAATATCTTCTACCCAAGGCGATACCTTCAAAAAGACCATATCCCCCACAGCATATTCAATATCCTTACGCTTCAGATTGGCATAAGACTTTTTTCGATCCGCTGCCTCCTTTAACCGATTCCTGATCACCTTAATTTTGTCTTCAGTATCTGCTACCAACTCTGGACCAAGTACTTGCCTTTCCCCCAACTCTGGCCAACACGTAGGCGAACGACACCTTCGCCCATATAGTACCTCATAAGGAGCCATCTGAATACTTGCTTGGTAACTGTTGTTATACGTGAACTCCACCAATGGCAAATAGTCCTCCCAACTGCCCCTAAATTCAATAACACAACCTCTCAACATGTCTTCTAAAATCTAAATGACTCTCTCTGACTGCCCATCCGTTTGAGGGTGAAAGGCCGTACTGAAATCCATCGCGTTCCCAACGCCTCATGCAATTTTTACCAAAACTGAGATGTAAACCTTGGGTCTCGGTCAGAAATTATCGATACTGGCACCCCATGCAACCGCACTATCTCCGCCACATATAACTTGGCCAGCTTCTGAAGTGAGTAGTCGGTTCGGACAGGTATGAAATGGGCAGATTTCGTGAGCCTATCTACAATTACCCAAACTGAATCCTTCTTGGAAGGTGTCAATGGCAACCCACTTACAAAATCCAAGTTACCCTTTTCCCACTTCCAAAATGGTATCTTTACTGGCTGTAACAATCCTGAAGGTAGTTGATGCTCAGCCTTTACTTGTTGAGACGTCAAACATTTCTCCACAAATTCGATCAATTCTCGCTTAAGTCCAGGCCACCAATATAGCTCCCGCAAGTCTCGATACAACTTACTCCCTCCTGGATGCATAGCACAAGGTCCATTATGTGCCTCTTTTAAAATCATTGATCTCAAGTCAGAGTCCCTCGGCATACAAATTCTTCCTCGAAAACTAAGAACCCCATCATTATTTAACCCAAAATCTGGATTCTCCCCCTTCTCAACTTGCTGAAAACGAGAAACTAATGACTCATCCTCCAACTGTTGCTTCTTAATCTGCTCCACCCAAGTCGATCTCACTTGTAACTCTGCCAATAAGCTTCCATCGTCATACAAACTTAAACGAGCAAACATTGCCTTCAATTCTGCCACAGTCCTTCAACTTAACGCATCAGCCACGACATTTGCCTTACTTGGATGGTACTCAATCGAATAGTCATAGTCCTTTAACAACTCTATCCACCTTTGGTGTCTAAGATTCAGCTCCTTTTGAGTTAACAAGTACTTAAGACTCTTGTGATCCATATAAATAATGCATCTCTCCCCATACAAGTAGTGCCTCCATATTTTAAGCACAAAAATCACTGTTTCCAACTCCAAGTCATGTGTAGGATAGTTTACCTCGTGAGGCTTAAGCTGTCGAGAAGCATAAGCGACCACTTTACCCTCTTGCATCAACACGCAGCCCAAACCTACAAGTGACACATCACTGTACACAGTGAAATCCTTACCAGACTCTGGCTAAATCAACACTGGCGCTTCTGTTAAAACCTTCTTCAGTTTCTCAAAAGCCTCTTGCTGCTTATTCGTCCAAACAAAAGGTGCTCCCTTCCTTATAAGTTTCGTTAACGATGCTGCCAACACAGAAAATCCTTCCACAAATCTCTGATAATAACCTGCTAACCCCAGAAAACTTCAGATTTCTATTACTAACCTCGGTGCCTTCCATTCCAAAATTTCCTCAATCTTTCGAGGGTCCACCTTGATTCCCTCAGCAGACACAACATGCCCTAAGCAAGTGACTTCCTTCAGCCAAAACTCGCACTTACTAAACTTTGCATAAAGTTGCTTTTCCCTTAGCACTTGCAGCACAACACGAAGATGCTCATCATGCTTCTCTTCTGTTTTCGGATACACCAAGATATCAACGATAAATATGACCACAAACTGATCCAAGTACGGCTGAAACACCCGATTCATTAAATCCATGAATGCTGCAGGTGCATTAGTCAAACCAAAGGGAATAACAAGAAACTCGTAATGACTATATTGAGTCCTGAATGTCGTCTTATCAATATCCACTTCTTTGACTCTCAACTGATGATATCCTGATCGAAGGTCAATTTTAGAATATACCGAGGCTCCTCTTAATTGGTCGAACAAATCGTCGATTCTTGGCAGAGGATACTTGTTCTTGATTGCCAGTTTATTCAACTGTCGATAGTCAATACACATTCGCATGGTCCCATCTTTCTTCTTTACGAATAACACTAGTGCGCCCCACGGGGAAACACTTGGTCTTATAAACCCTCTATCCAACAGTTCCTGAATCTGAGCTTTCAATTCTACCAACTCCTTTGGTGCCATCTTATAAGGCGCAATGGACACAGGAGCTGTGACAGCCCAAAATTGACCCTAGTCGGGAAGTGGTTTCGAGACCACAAAACCGAGTCATAAAAATAATTGATTTCCATATTCTATGCTTATTATGTGTGTACATGAGTATGTGGAAGTTTCATTCTCCAATTTTGCCAATTGCATGAGAAATTATTAAATAGGGATTGATATGAGACATGGTGAAAATATGATAGGCTAATTTAAAATGGTCTATTAATGCATGTTGTGAAAATGATGGGTTTGCATGTCAAATTACCCAAAATTTGAGCTAGTGGTTGGCCATGCTATGGGTGGAAACATGTTGGGAACATGTTGGCCTAGTGAGGTATGTAGGAAAAAAATAAAATAAGGGGCATGGGCATAAAATAATGAAAAGGAGTATGATGAATACAAAAAAAAATGTGTGTAGTTGTTTTCCCCCCCATTGCCGTGAGCTAAAGAAAAGAAAGGAGAAAATTTTTGTTCATCCTTTCTCATCTTCATTTAGCCGAAACTAGAAAGAAAAAAACAAAGAAAAAAAAATGCTCATCCTTTGGTTCATCCTTGGCCAAAAATTTTAAGGAGGAAGGAAGAAGAAAGGTTGAAGAGGTTCGGCCATGCATGTAGCTAGGCTAAGGTATGTTTGATGATGTTCCATGAGATGCATGCATGTTTTAGTTGTTAGCTTGAGTTCTACCTAGCCCATGGTCTAAATCTTGCTATGTGATGGAAATGACACTCGGCCATGGATGCATCATTCTTGGTTGATGTTTGATGTTGTGGTGATAAGGCATGATGATGAGTTAAGATTCGGCCTAGGTGGAGTTTGTGTTAATGCCATTGCATGCTAAATATGAAGCTTGTTAATGATGCATGTGATGGTGGCTTGATGATTCTTGAACCTCCTTTTTAGCATTTTTGAGTGAGCACATATGTGCATTGGTTGCTAAATGGAGAAGAATCGGCTAGCAAGTTGTGTGCTAAGGCCGAATATAACTTTTGCATGTTAATGAGCAATGCATGTGTTAAATTGATGGAAAGGGAGAGGATGCTTTACTAGTGTGTATATGTGTGTATTAGCCAAGTTTTGAACTTGAAACAAAAGGGTGTTTAGTCAATACAAGTGACCATACTTGTAGAATGTATTAAGTGTTGAAATCGGCCCCAAAATAGACATGCATATTCGGCCAAGGGGGAAAAATTAGCTAAAATGTTGAGTTTGATTCATGATTCCGTACATATGTGACTTTAATGTCTAATGTATAAATATGGGCTAAGTGCCTTGTGTTCCTCTTTTCGATGCTCAAATGATTAAATCAATTTATTTGTTTAATTAAGCTCAAGAGCAAAGGGGAACTAAATCCGATAAAGGGAAGGAAAAAGTGGTCGAATAGCTATCGGAATCGTTCGACAACACCCGAGGTAAGTTCTTGAGTAAGAGAGCTTAAATTATGATGTGATTAGATCATGTTTTAAGCAAATTAAAATCATGCTCTTTGTGTGGCTATTGAGCCGAATTTGCAAGAATGATAAATGTCTTGTGTTTGAGTTTTGCTAACGAAAATGAAATACGAATGGGCCATGATTTATTGTTAAATGTGCATGGTTATTTGAATGATGTCCGGGCTAAGTCCCGAAGGCTTGTGCTAAGTGACAATATCCGGACTAAGATCCGAAGGCATTTGTGCGAGATACTAATTCCGGGCTAAGCCCGAAGGCATTTGTACGAGATACTAATTCCGGGCTAAGCCCGAAGGCATTTGTGCGAGTTACTAAATCCGGGTTAAGTCCCGAAGGCATTTGTGCGAATTACTATAACCGGGCTATGTCCCGAAGGCATTTGAACGAGGAGCTATATCCGGTTAAATTCCGAAGGTACGTGATTTGGGAATGAATGAACTTGCTGTAAAATTCCAGTTAATACTCTCGAAACATCCCAACATTGAGGTATGTTTCGTATGTGCTTGAATTTAGTTGAGCCCTTACAAATAAGTATTCGCTCAGTTGATAAACGAGCTACCGGCCTTTGGCTGAGTTGATCTTTTGTGTATGTACATAAGGGTTGATAATGTGAAGCAAGTACGATATCGTAAATTTGTGCATATGAAATTATCCGTTTAGCTATATGAATGCTATACTTTTGTTGTGCTGGAATTCCTTGCTCAAAACTTACTAAGCATAAATTGCTTACTCCGTTTCATTGCTCCTCTGTTTTATAGATTTGGTTCTCCAGCTATCGGACTCGGGATCTTGAAGTCAAAGTCGCCCACACTATCAAAGCCCCCCCTTTTGGTACAATTTTGGTTGAACTTCGAAATGGCATGTATAGGACTACCCGTTTGTTGTGGGTCGTGGACCCTTTGGACTTGTATAAATTTTGGATAGCCATGCGAAAATGGCTTATATGTGTTTGAGTATAATGTTATAATCATTTTGTGTGGATATGCTTGACAAGGATTGGCCACGGGGATGGTTAATCACTTTCATAAATTGTGCTATTTATGCAAAAAGGGCTAGTTGAATCATGGAAACCATGAAATAGGTAAAGTCTACCTTAAAGGCAGATGCTGACAGCAGCAGTGATGTAGATTTGGAAAATCACTAAAAATAGTAGGAATGGAATTAAATAGTGAATAAATAATTTAAACAAACCTTGATGAATCTACTTTCATAGGAAAGTAACGAAACAATCATACGGACAGTATGTTAAGAGATATTCAGGTTCTCGTGAGACAGGGCCAGAACGGTTTCTGGATTCCCTGTTCCGACTTTGGAAATTAATTATAAATTAACCAGAGATAATTAGGAGTCATACCATATATGTATAGATTCCTCTCTGAGTCTAGTTTCTATAGAAACAAACGGCATCAGTATTGGAGCCCTGTACAAGGAGATATCCAAGTCGTAATGCACAAAGGTCAGGGTAGTCGATCCCTGTAACATGGGAGGATTTTACTAATAAACTGTACTAATTGGCCCGACCAAAAATTCTAGAAAAAAATATGTAGATGGGCATATGAGTCTAGTTTCAGGGAAAAATCACGAAACTGATTTTCAAGTTGTGAAACTCAAGATATGATTTTTAAAGCGACTAGTACGCAGATTGGCAGTGTCTGGGAAATATTTTTTATAAGGGGTTTAAAGTCTGTTAACACCTCGTGTTCGACTCCGGTGTCGGTCTCGGGTTCGGGGTGTTACATTTGATTGGTATCAGAGCTACGGTTTAGTCGATTCTAGGACTACCGTAATGCGTTGGGTCTAGCTATACATGCCATTTTATGTGATTACTTGATAGTGTGGTGATTTCTGACAATTGTAAATGTGTTTATTTATAGTAATGGATCCCGATCCCAACCGAGAGGTAGCTGATGATCTTGAGAGTGTAGCGCCTGCTCCCGCCCAAGGGACAGCGCCGGCGGACTCTCAACCTAATGCTAGTAACCCGAATGATGAAGCTAGACAAGCTTTCTATAGCGTGATGAATGATTGGTTCAACCAATACATTCGAACTAATACGGCTGTCCCACAACCTCCATTCCCAACTAATACCACCCCCGCACCTACAATACCTCCGGTAACTGACCAAATAAGGTCAAATAAGCCCCCAGTTGACAGAATCCAAAAACATGGGGCTACTGAATTTAAAGCTACGGATAGCGACGATGCCGAGCAAGCTGAATTTTGGTTAGACAACACTATCCGGGTACTCGATGAGCTATCTTGTACACCCGATGAATGCCTAAAGTGTACTATCTCCTTGCTACGTGATTCTGCCTATTATTGGTGGAGTACTCTGACTTCTGTTGTGCCCCGAGAGCAAGTAACTTGGGAGTTTTTCCAAACTGAGTTTCGGAAAAAGTATATCAGTCAGAGATTTGTTGATCAAAAACGGAAGGAATTTCTTGAGCTTAAGCAAGGTTCCATGTCAGTTACTGATTACGAGCGAAAATTTGTTAGACTTAGTAGATACGCTCGGGAATGTGTTTCGTCCGAGGCTATCATGTGTAAACGCTTCGAGGATGGGCTGAATGAAGATATAAAAATGTTCGTTGGCATTCTTGAAATACGAGAGTTCGTAGTACTGGTCGAGCAAGCTTGTAAAGCCGAAGAGCTTAGAAAAGAAAAACAAAAGGTTGATGTGGGAACTGGAGAGTTTCGTAAAAGATCTTCGGGAAAGTCTCTTCAACAGGCATCGAAGAAATTTCGAGATGATGCGGGCCAGTTTAGAGGCACTTCGGGCCTTTTTAGACGAGATCGTGATCGACCCCCTGTGGGTACACGAGGCACTTCGGTCGCCAGTGTTGGGAATGAACGTCGAGATAGAACGAAATGTCGATATTGCGGTAAATGGCATTCGGGGAGTTGTAGATTCCCTGACCGCTCCTGTTACAAGTGCGGATCAGTTGACCACTTCGTTAAAGATTGCCCGAGGTTGTTTGAACAGAATGAAAATCAGAGTGGGAAACCGGGTGCTACCACTGCTCGAGGTAGACCATCTGGAAATACGGGCAATGCTAGTGGTGGTCAGAGAGGATCTAGAGATGCTACGACCAGATCCGAGGCTCGTGCGCCTGCTAGAGCTTATGCTATACGTGCCCGCGAGGATGCTTCTTCGCCTGATGTTATTACCGGTACTTTTACTCTCTTTGATACTAA
Organism: Gossypium hirsutum; assembly: GCF_007990345.1. Classification (NCBI taxonomy): domain Eukaryota; kingdom Viridiplantae; phylum Streptophyta; class Magnoliopsida; order Malvales; family Malvaceae; genus Gossypium; species Gossypium hirsutum. The sequence continues at coordinate 58,573,711 of NC_053436.1, read as the reverse complement.
TGTAATTGCTTTGATTGACCCCGGTTCTACTCATTCTTACATATGTGAAACCTTAGCATCCAGTAAGACTTTACCTATTGAGTCTACTGAGTTCGTAATTCGGGTGTCAAATCCCTTGGGTCGTTACGTGCTTGTCGACAAAGTGTGTAAGAAATGTCCCCTAGAAATTCGAGGTTCCTGTTTTCCGGTGGACTTGATGCTTTTGCCGTTTGATGAATTTGATGTTATTCTTGGTTTGGATTGGTTGACCGCGCATGATGCGGTTGTGAATTGCAAAAGCAAGACTATTGATTTGAGGTGCGCAAATAACGAAGTAATCCGAGTTGAGTCTACGGACTTGGAGGGGATGCCAGCTGTAATATCAGCAATGTTGGCCCAGAAATATGTAAGAAAAGGGTGCGAAGCATACCTTGCGTATGTACTGGATGACAAATAATTAGACAAGAAACCCGAATCTGTGCCGGTGGTTTGTGAATACCCGGATGTTTTTCCTGAAGGATTACCGGGTTTACCACCTGTTCGGGAGGTAGAGTTTGGTATTGAGCTTGTACCTGGGACTACGCCGATTTCGATAGCTCCGTATCGTATGGCACCAACCGAGTTAAAAGAGTTGAAAGCTCAGTTGCAAGAATTGACGGATAGAGGTTTTGCTCGACCAAGTTTCTCACCTTGGGGTGCACCAGTATTGTTCGTGAAAAAGAAGGACGGAACCATGAGGTTGTGCATTGACTATCGTCAACTGAATAAAGTGACGATAAAGAACAAATATCCGTTACCGCGTATCGATGATTTGTTCGACCAACTGAAGGGAGCCTCAATGTTCTCAAAAATAGATTTGAGATCGGGCTATTATCAGTTGCGAATTCGAGATTCGGACATACCCCAAACTGCTTTCAGAATGGGATATGGTCACTACGAGTTCTTAGTGATGCCGTTTGGGCTCACAAATGCCCCTGCGGTATTTATGGATTTGATGAATCGGATCTTCAGACCATATTTGGATCGGTTCGTAGTTGTGTTCATTGATGACATCTTGGTCTATTCAAGAGATGAAACCGAACATGCTGAGCATCTGAGGCTAGTGTTGCAAATTTTGCGGGATAAGCAGTTATATGCTAAGTTCAGTAAGTGCGAGTTCTGGTTAAGAGAGGTTAGCTTCTTGGGTCATGTGGTATCCGCATCGGGTATTCGAGCTGACCCGAGCAAAATTTCAGCCATACTTAACTGGAAGCCTCCAAGAAATATTACCGAAGTTCGGAGCTTCCTGGGACTCGCCGGTTATTACCGACGATTTGTCAAAGGTTTCTCGATGATAGCCACACCAATGACGAAGCTACTTCAAAAGGATGTTAAGTTCGAATGGACGGAGAAATGTCAGAAAAGTTTTGATCAACTAAAAACTTATTTGACTGAAGCTCCAATTTTAGTGCAACCCGAATCAGGCAAAGAGTTTGTCATTTATAGTGACGCATCCCTACTTGGGTTGGGTTGCGTATTGATGCAAGAAGTTCGAGTGGTGGCCTATGCGTCGAGACAATTAAAGCCACATGAGAAAAATTATCCGACCCATGATCTTGAACTAGCTGCCATCGTATTTGCTTTAAAAATATGGCGACATTACTTATTTGGTGAGAAGTGCCATGTATTTTCGGATCACAAAAGTCTCAAAAATTTGATGACTCAAAGAGACTTAAATCTGCGACAAAGACGTTGGCTTGAGTTGTTGAAAGATTACGAGCTTGTCATTGATTACCACCCGGGAAAGGCTAATATAGTTGCGGACGCCTTAAGCCAGAAATCATTGTTTGCTTTACGAGCGATGAATGTGCACTTGTCTGTTCTACCCGACAATGTGTTAATAGCTGAATTAAAAGCCAAACCATTATTGATTCATCAAATTCGTGAAGCCCAGAAAGTTGATGATGAATTGGTTGCAAAACGGGCTGAGTGTGCTCCGAACAAGGAATCGGAGTTTCAAATTGATGATGATGATTGTTTGAGGTTCAGAAGTCGTTTGTGTATTCCAAGGAGTTCGGAACTCATTTCGATGATTCTGAACGAAGCCCATTGTAGCCGAATGTCAAGTCACCCGGGGAGTACGAAAATGTACAACGATTTGAAACGTTGGTTTTGGTGGCATGGTATGAAACGAGACATCTCCGACTTTGTTTCGAGATGTTTAATATGTCAACAAGTGAAAGCGGAACATCAAGTGCCTTCAGGATTACTTCAGCCGATCATGATACCCGAGTGGAAATGGGATCGAGTCACAATGGACTTTGTGTCCGGACTGCCATTGTCAACAAGTAAGAAGGATGCGATTTGGGTTGTTGTTGATAGACTGACTAAGTCGGTTCACTTTATCCCCGTGAGTATGGATTTTTCATTGGATAGACTAGTTGAATTGTACGTTTCTCAGATTGTGAGATTACACGGGGTACCTATTTCTATCGTGTCGGATAGAGATTCGAGATTCACCTCGCGATTTTGGAGGAAATTGCAAGAAGCTTTGGGTACCAAGCTGCATTTTAGCACTGCTTTTCATCCCCAAACCGATGGTTAATCTGAGCGGATAATTCAGATACTTGAGGATATGTTGAGATGTTGCATCCTCGAGTTCAATGGTTCATGGGAACGGTATTTACCTTTGATTGAATTCGCTTACAATAATAGTTTTCAATCAAGTATTAAGATGGCATCTTACGAGGCTTTGTACGGTCGTAAATGCCGTACACCGTTGTTTTGGACCGAGCTCGGTGAAAGTAAAATTTTCGGAGTTGATTTGATTAAGGATGCTGAACAGAAAGTAAAGGTAATCCGTGAAAGTCTGAAAGCAGCCACAGATTGTCAAAAATCGTATGCGGATTTGAAACGAAAGGACATTGAATATCAGGTGGGAGATAAAGTGTTCCTTAAAGTTTCGCCTTGGAAAAAGGTACTCAGGTTTGGCCGTAAGGGCAAGTTGAGCCCGAGATTCATTGGGCCGTACGAAATCTCTGAACGAGTTGGTCCGGTTGCGTATAGATTGATTTTGCCCCCTGAGCTTGAAAAGATTCACGACGTCTTTCATGTTTCGATGCTTCGACGCTATCGATCTGATCCATCGCACATAATTAGCCCATCAGAGGTTGAAATTCAAGCCGATATGAGTTATGAAGAAGAGCCGATGCATATCCTAGCTCGTGAAGTGAAGGAGTTGCGAAACAAAAGGGTTCCGTTAGTGAAGGTGTTATGGCTCAAACACGGGATCGAGGAAGCTACTTGGGAAACCGAGAGCTCGATGAAAGAACGATACCCAAACCTATTTACCGGTAAGATTTTCGGGGACGAAAATTTCTTAAGTGGGGGAGAGTTGTGACAGCCCAAAATTGACCCTAGTCGGGAAGTGGTTTCGGGACCACAAAACCGAGTCATAAAAATAATTGATTTCCATATTCTATGCTTATTATGTGTGTACATGAGTATGTGGAAGTTTCATTCTCCAATTTTGCCAATTGCATGAGAAATTATTAAATAGGGATTGATATGAGACATGGTGAAAATATGATAGGCTAATTTAAAATGGTCTATTAATGCATGTTGTGAAAATGATGGGTTTGCATGTCAAATTACCCAAAATTTGAGCTAGTGGTTGGCCATGCTATGGGTGGAAACATGTTGGGAACATGTTGGCCTAGTGAGGTATGTAGGAAAAAAATAAAATAAGGGGCATGGGCATAAAATAATGAAAAGGAGTATGATGAATACAAAAAAAAAATGTGTGTAGTTGTTTCCCCCCCCCATTGCCGTGAGCTAAAGAAAAGAAAGGAGAAAATTTTTGTTCATCCTTTCTCATCTTCATTTAGCCGAAACTAGAAAGAAAAAAACAAAGAAAAAAAATGCTCATCCTTTGGTTCATCCTTGGCCAAAAATTTTAAGGAGGAAGGAAGAAGAAAGGTTGAAGAGGTTCGACCATGCATGTAGCTAGGCTAAGGTATGTTTGATAATGTTCCATGAGATGCATGCATGTTTTAGTTGTTAGCTTGAGTTCTACCTAGCCCATGGTCTAAATCTTGCTATGTGATGGAAATGACACTCGGCCATGGATGCATCATTCTTGGTTGATGTTTGATGTTGTGGTGATGAGGCATGAGGATGAGTTAAGATTCGGCCTAGGTGGAGTTTGTGTTAATGCCATTGCATGCTAAATATGAAGCTTGTTAATGATGCATGTGATGGTGGCTTGATGATTCTTGAACCTCCTTTTTAGCATTTTTGAGTGAGCACATATGTGCATTGGTTGCTAAATGGAGAAGAATCGGCTAGCAAGTTGTGTGCTAAGGCCGAATATAACTTTTGCATGTTAATGAGCAATGCATGTGTTAAATTGATGGAAAGGGAGAGGATGCTTTACTAGTGTGTATATGTGTGTATTAGCCAAGTTTTGAACTTGAAACAAAAGGGTGTTTAGTCAATACAAGTGACCATACTTGTAGAATGTATTAAGTGTTGAAATCGGCCCCAAAATAGACATGCATATTCGGCCAAGGGGGAAAAATTAGCTAAAATGTTGAGTTTGATTCATGATTCCGTACATATGTGACTTTAATGTCTAATGTATAAATATGGGCTAAGTGCCTTGTGTTCCTCTTTTCGATGCTCAAATGATTAAATCAATTTATTTGTTTAATTAAGCTCAAGAGCAAAGGGGAACTAAATCCGATAAAGGGAAGGAAAAAGTGGTCGAATAGCTATCGGAATCGTTCGACAACACCCGAGGTAAGTTCTTGAGTAAGAGAGCTTAAATTATGATGTGATTAGATCATGTTTTAAGCAAATTAAAATCATGCTCTTTGTGTGGCTATTGAGCCGAATTTGCAAGAATGATAAATGTCTTGTGTTTGAGTTTTGCTAACGAAAATGAAATACGAATGGGCCATGATTTATTGTTAAATGTGCATGGTTATTTGAATGATGTCCGGGCTAAGTCGCGAAGGCTTGTGCTAAGTGACAATATCCGGACTAAGATCCAAAGGCATTTGTGCGAGATACTAATTCCGGGCTAAGCCCGAAGGCATTTGTACGAGATACTAATTCCGGGCTAAGCCCGAAGGCATTTGTGCGAGTTACTAAATCCGGGTTAAGTCCCGAAGGCATTTGTGCGAATTACTATAACCGGGCTATGTCCCGAAGGCATTTGAACGAGGAGCTATATCCGGTTAAATTCCGAAGGTACGTGATTTGGGAATGAATGAACTTGCTGTAAAATTCTAGTTAATACTCTCGAAACATCCCAACATTGAGGTATGTTTCGTATGTGCTTGAATTTAGTTGAGCCCTTACAAATAAGTATTCGCTCAGTTGATAAACGAGCTACCGGCCTTTGGCTGAGTTGATCTTTTGTGTATGTACATAAGGGTTGATAATGTGAAGCAAGTACGATATCGTAAATTTGTGCATATGAAATTATCCGTTTAGCTATATGAATGCTATACTTTTGTTGTGCTGGAATTCCTTGCTCAAAACTTACTAAGCATAAATTGCTTACTCCGTTTCATTGCTCCTCTGTTTTATAGATTTGGTTCTCCAGCTATCGGACTCGGGATCTTGAAGTCAAAGTCGCCCACACTATCAAAGCCCCCCCTTTTGGTACAATTTTGGTTGAACTTCGAAATGGCATGTATAGGACTACCCGTTTGTTGTGGGTCGTGGACCCTTTGGACTTGTATAAATTTTGGATAGCCATGCGAAAATGGCTTATATGTGTTTGAGTATAATGTTATAATCATTTTGTGTGGATATGCTTGACAAGGATTGGCCACGGGGATGGTTAATCACTTTCATAAATTGTGCTATTTATGCAACAAGGGCTAGTTGAATCATGGAAACCATGAAATAGGTAAAGTCTACCTTAAAGGCAGATGCTGACAGCAGCAGTGATGTAGATTTGGAAAATCACTAAAAATAGTAGGAATGGAATTAAATAGTGAATAAATAATGTAAACAAACCTTGATGAATCTACTTTCATAGGAAAGTAACGAAACAATCATACGGACAGTATGGTAAGAGATATTCAGGTTCTCGTGAGACAGGGCCAGAACGGTTTCTGGATTCCCTGTTCTGACTTTGGAAATTAATTATAAATTAACCAGAGATAATTATGAGTCATACCATATATTTATAGATTCCTCTCTGAGTCTAGTTTCTATAGAAACAAACGGCATCAGTATTGAAGCCCTGTACAAGGAGATATCCAAGTCGTAATACACAAAGGTCAGGGTAGTCGATCCCTGTAACATGGGAGACTTTTACTAATAAACTGTACTAATTGGCCGGACCAAAAATTCTAGAAAAATATATGTAGATGGGCATATGAGTCTAGTTTCAGGGAAAAATCACGAAACTGATTTTCGAGTTGTGAAACTCAAGATATGATTTTTAAAGCGACTAGTACGCAGATTGGCAGTGTCTGGGAAATATTTTTTATAAGGGGTTTAAAGTCTGTTAACACCTCGTGTTCGACTCCGGTGTCGGTCTCGGGTTCGGGGTGTTACAGGAGCCGTTCCAAGTAACAAGTTGATTCTAAACTCAACTTATCTGTTCGGAGGTAATCCAGGAAGTTCTCCAGAAATACATCTTAAAACTCTTTAATGGTCCTAACTGACTCCATAGTTATCCCCTCAGGTTCAACTTGACTTACAAATGCCAAGTACGCCTCACAACCTTTTCGAATCAACTTCTCGGCTCTTAAAGCCGAAACAAAATTGGACAAATAATTCTTTCGTTCACCTATGACCATTATCTCCTCATCTTCGGCAGTTCTTAGGACCATTCTCTTAGCAGCACAATCCAACGTCGCCCTATGCTTAGCTAGCCAGTCTATTCCCAAGATAAGATCAAAATCCCCAAATGGTAGCTCCATCAAATCCCCAAATGGCACCGCCCTAAAGTGTTTATCTACCTTAACCGAGTGTCCTAATGGGCTTATCACCGATACCCCACTCACCGTCTCCTCGGGAAGCACTCCCAAAACCCCAGATACATCACAAGCAACTTATGAGTGAGTGGAACCCACATCAACCAAAGCAGTGTAAGGCGTGCTATGAATGAAGAACGTACCGGTTATAACATCAGGAGCGTCACCCTCCTCACGGTGTCGTGCAGCATAAACCAATGGCGACTGTCGAGCTTCAGCATGCCCAGTACCCCTGCCAGGTGCCCCACGTCCTCGTCCATTTCCATTGCCACCTCTACCTTGCCCACGACCTCTCTGTGGCGGTGGTTCTCCTCACTGTGGTTGAACATCCCTTTGTTCCGCAGCTAGTTCCTGAGCTGCTCTCCGAGGACATTCTTTGAACTTATGCTCCTTTGACCCACATCGAAAACATGCTCCAGTATGCTTCCAGCACTCCCCCATATGCACCCTATCACAGTCCCTGCAAGCCTGCGATCTAAAAGTATTCACTAGAACTGCTCGAACCAGTCCCTCCATTCTAGCTCTTTTAACATACCTACTTGCAACACTCGAGGGTCCAAAATCCCTCATAAGCCTGGGTCGATCCTTCTCACGATTCTACCGTTCAGTTCTCTTTACTTCCTCGGCTATCTTAGCCTTTTCCACCAACGCAGCAAAATTACGCTCCCTCTATGGAGCTATCAGTATCCTAAGCTCATCGCGGAGGCCATCCTCAAATCGAACACTACGCTCATATTTAGTCGCAACTATCCCGCTGGTGTATCGACTCAGCCTCAGGAATTCCACCTCATACTCCGCAACAGTCTTATTACCCTGAGTCAGATTCAAAAATTCCTTTCGACAGGCATCCACATAACTAGCTCCAACATACCTCCCCTTAAAAGCAGTCTTGAACAATTCCCAGGTTACTCGTTCAATCGGGGTACTCTCCTTCACAGTGATCCACCATTGGTATGCCTCGTCTCGTAGCAACGACACAGCCTCCTTCAACTTTTGCTCCACAAAGCAATCCGAATCGTCCATAATCCGCTCTGTTGCCTCTAGCCAATATTCGGCCACATTTGGGGCTACTCCAAATACGCCCCTAAAAAATTCTTCTCCGTTAGCCCGGAGTCGCTTCGAGATGGATCTCCTATTTACTGTCCCAGTGCTAGCTCCAACAACTCGTTCTAAAACCCGTAACATTGATTGGGACAAAGCATTATCCCCCGCAGCCCGATCATAAGACCCAGTCTCAGTTTCCTGTGGCACGGATGCCTCTTCAACTGGCCTATGCCCTAAGGATGAAGATTCAGCTTGCACCCTTCTGCGACCACGTCCGCGGCCTCGTCCACGAGTTCCTCTTGTACTCATATCGAATTATCTGATTACGAATTTTATGATATTAGTATAATGTTCAATTGTTTATTACAAGATGTCTTATGGAAATATAGCAATTCAAGGATTGTTTTCGCAATGTCGTAGCCTAGCTACAGTTCTCACTCCTACCGTTTTACAGTTCTACCCTATCTAAAGTATCATAGTAGGGTCTCAGTTCTATTCATAACATCATATCAATATCACATAACGTAAAAGAGAGTATTCTTACAGACTTGGTACCGGGGATTCAGTGTGCCACTTCTTTCTCCAAACCACAAACCATGTATTTAGTCACAGAAAATAGAATTTCTTAAAATTTGAAAAAAATACCTTGTTTTGAAATTCTCGATTTTAGACCCATTTTAAAAAAAAATCAAAAAAAAGTTAAACCATTTTATCATGTATACCTTGTAAAAATATCTTTGAAAAGAACTTTTCAAAACCATTTCCAAAAAACCCTTTTTAGGACTAAGTTTTTAAAAGATTCTCGGACCCAATCAACAGCAGAGTTGTTGCAACCGGGCTCTGATACCACTAAATGTAACACCCTAAACCCGACCTAGACGTTATGGCCGAATCTGACGTGCCACATTGAAGTTAAAAATCCATGTTTCATTTTAGTGTTCTATAAACCGACTTTTGTTGAGCTAACAAAGTGAATAGAAGCTGGCCACCAGGTAGGAATCTGTAACAGAGGAGGTGAGCCATGAAGGCTGCTTAATTGGATCCAATCCTAGACATGCCCACAACCATTGCCACACTTGGTTACAACGAGTTGAAATTTCTTTGATAAATCGATTAATCATGACGTCGTGTTATTTTGAAAACAAGTATCGTTTTAAAAACGCGTCCTAAGTCTAGCCCATTTGAATTATTATCAACCAGTTTAAAGTTATAAAAAGAAAAATAGATAAAATAAACCCAGAAAAATAAAGTTAAAATGGCCTTATTACAATCCAAAAATAAATAATAAATGAAGTAACCTAAAGAAACCAGTCATTTATTTTAAAAGCCCAAAAGCGATCACCGTGGCCACTCTGAATCCCCTCCAGCTCCAAGTCCCCATATTAAGGCCCACCTGTAAGGTTAAGGAAAGGGGGTGAGTTTGGAAACTCATTGTGCAACATGTAACACCCCTATCCCGTATCCGTCGCCGGAATAGGTGAAGGGGCATTACCGGACTTGAAACTCATATCAGAACAGTAAAAATTTTGAATTTTTCTTTTTTTTTTTGAACATTCCTTTAGATAAATACTAAAGACAGTCAGGAATACAATTTGAACTTCTATAAGTACACATTCAAAAGATGCCATTTTCGCATGGCTTATATACATTAACCAAATATTCTTCGGCCACTGGTGTATTCTTTACATGCCATAAAATAACTCAAAACATAACAGTAACAAGCAGTGGATAGTGATAGTGTGACTAGTTACTGACGATTCCCGAGCCTGTAGCTTCGAAGTGAGATCTATAAAACAGAGAAAACAAAGTAAACGGAGTAAGCATTACAATGCTTAGTAAGTTTTAAGCAGTGTCAACAGATAACAATAAAATTATAACATAGTTGTTCATATTTTTATTTCACTCTTCCTTCGGGCATACCATCCCTTTACCGAATATGCAGATCTCATCATATACAATAGGCAGATAAACTTTCACATAAAAGTGAGCTCATGTGACATGGATATATTGTATGGTTTCACATAACCTCTCACATTGATTCGATGTCACATAATCATAGGAATAGTCTTATAGATTGCTCTTGTATGCATCACATAACTACCTTATGATTTAGTTCAAATCAAGCTCACATATAAACTTGGAGTACATACCTGTTTAACCTTTCGCATTGAATATATTTATAAGCAATTCTTATTACGAAGTCTTATAGCTTTAACCTCTACTCGAATTATCGGCGAGACCTTTAGCTCCGATGAAATCTCCACACGAAGTTATCGGGTCTTACCCGGAAAAAATCTCCACACGTAGTCATCGGGTCTTACACGGACATAATCTCCACACGTAGTCATCGGGTCTTACCCGGAATATATTTCCAAGGTTCATGTACATTTAATCACATGTCACAACATTCACATCGACTGTCATATTTGTAATTCATTTGCCTCATCAAATATCTAATAATACACCTTTCACATTTGGTCATTCGACCACAATATACACACATCGCCTACATATTTCACACTAGCCATTCGGCTTTACCACATATACATATCTCATACATATTTCACATTAGCCATTCGGCTTTACCACATATACATATCTCATACATCAATTTCCGCAATAGCTTATAAGCAACTCAAATAGTTTCATCACTGTTTACAACAAATTCACATATTCACTACAAGCTATTTTCCTGAGCAATAGTCACTAAATTATTTATAACTGGAGCTACAAAACTCAAAATCAATTTCCGTTAATTTTCCCTGAATATAGACTCATATATCTTTCATCCATAAAATTTTCAGAATTTTAGGTTTGGCCAATCAATACCAGATTTTTCTTAAAGTTTCCCCTGTTTCACTGTTTGACAAATCTGACCACTCTTCACTACGAATCAAATTTCTCATTGTACAGAATTCAAAATGTGTTCTATTGAATTTAATTTGAAACTATACTCATTAAGGAGTCTAAGCATATAAATTTTATCTTATAACCATTTTTTACAAATTATAATGATTTTCTAAAAACCGAACAGGGGATTTCGGAGTCATTCTGACACCGTCTCACTCAACTTTAGATATCTCTTTATAGGAAATTTATTTGCTCACACGGTCTCTTTTATAAGAAACTAGACTAATTAAGCTTTGATTACATATTTTATTCAGCCTATAATTCCACACCATCAATTTATGGTGATTTTCTAAAATCACGTTACTGCTGCTGTCCTAAGCAAAATATTACAATTTGCTCTTAAATTTCCAAGTCCAAACACTTATGAACTCACCATTTGAGTCTAAAACATATCATGGTCACATCATATCTTATTAAATCAACACATTGTGTCCTATTATGATTGAATTTACTCAACGTTTAATCACTTAAAACTTACCTCGGAAGTGGTCGACGACTAGATATCCACGGCTATTCGTTTATTTTCTCTTTTCCCTTATCCGACTTTGATCCTCTAAGCTCTTGAGCTAAATCAAACAATTTACTTCCCAATCAAACACAATCACACGGCATCCATATACATTTTAGAACCATTCTTAACATATTTACTACTCATTTACAAACAAAATACTCATATCACATTTATAAAACTACCTTTCATAACCACTATGTATAAATTTGCATTTCTTCACTATTTACTAAGTCAAGCCAAACCACATGATTCATTAATCGTTAATATATATATATATACAGCATTAACAACTTCACTTAAGCTTAAGTATAAAATTTTGTCTTACCAAATTTTGCACATTTTACCAAAATAATAACTACCAATTTTACACATAAGTGCCGAATCAAATCATACCATAGTTACAATATCACTTGACTCATGAAATATCCAAAATATCAGTCTATCATTTACCAAATTCATAAACCACATATAAGGCACATTTTTAAACTCAAGCATGTAACTTAACAACTTAACCATTAGTTGCCTAACCACAAACAAAACATATCATAGGCATGTAAAAACATATTTTACCAATTGATAGCCAAATATAAATATACAACCCTTTACCATTTCCAAAATACATATGCATGGTCAACCTTTTAACCATATATTCGGTCATAAAATTTATTCTTTAATAATTCAACCAATTTCACAATTTAAATCAAAACTAATTGCATCATTTATAACGTACCTAAATGAACATCAAATAGTATACAAAACATATTCATACGTTAATATCTCAAACCTTACCTTAACAACCAATATGCAAGATATCACATATTCGTAACTTAGCTTATGAAAGCATATGTATTATATCATAAACACATCTTTTACCAATTACCTCACTTAAGCCAAATTTTATAATCAACCACAAAAAAATATACCACAAATCATACTTCCAAAATGAGCTACTTCCGTGGCCGATTATATTTCATCATTAACATATCTCATTTTCGAATCATATAATCAACATCACAAACACATCACCAAAACACAAATCATACCTATCATATAACAAGCATAACAAAATAAACCAACCATGTCAAATATAACCATAATTTGATCAAACCTTGAAACTGAACATAACAAAATAAACAAGCCATTGAATGATTAGAACTTGAACTAACCACCTTCTTTATACATAATTTTCCAAGAATTTCAAGGTACTTACCTCTTCCAAACCTCCTCCAAGCCGAACATGAAGCAAGAGAACTCCTCTCTTCTTCCTTTGATTTTTCGGTCAAGAAGAACAAAGAGGATGAAGCCTTTTTCTTTTTTTTTTCTTCTAGGTACGGCAAGAGGGGGGAGCAAGGATGAAACAACTTTGGTTTCTCCTCCCACTCCCCTCATATTTTATTGTTCTTCCCACAACATGTTATCACAAATTGTTTATAATATGTTTTACCCATCCCATTTTGTCTATCCTCAATGTCATGGTCGGCCACTACTAATTAAGTGGGGGAATTGACATGCAAGTCCACCCTTTTGATTTCATGCACTAATTGATCCTTATAGATTAACCTATCACATTTCAAAAGTGTCACACATAAGTCGTATTAACTAAATTCACATGCAATTAACAAAATTCAAATATGAAATTTTCACACATGCATATATACATATAATAAGCATCAAATATGACGGTTAATTATTTTTATGACTCGGTTTTGTGGTCCCGAAACCACTTCCCGACTAGGGTCACATTAGGGGTGTCACAACTCTTCCCCCATTTAGGGATTTTCGTCCCCGAAAATCTTACCGGCAAATAGGATAGGGTAACTTTCTCTCGTTGAGTTCTCTAGATCCCACCTAGTTTCCTCAACTCTGAACTCACGCTTTAGTGCTTTAACTAAACAAACTTTCTTAGTTTGATCATAATAATTCACAGAGATCCACAAAACTGACACTTACTCACTTACTTTTCATTTCGGTAATAACACACATAGGTATAACACAATTTACTCATCAGTCTGAACCCACTAGGTATAGGCTCGAACCCCACACACAGGTTCTAGCCCACTTAACCCAAAGTCCGAATAGACTCGATAGCCATCAACTAATTAGCTATTAGCCTATTATACACTTCACCGGTCCCAAATCTACTAGGCACAAGGCCTGAATAACTCAAATATCCATAATTATCACCATTCATCAGAAATTCTTACCAACTTTCAAATGTCAAAACTTAGTCAAAATAATTTCTTGAACATGATTAACAAACTAGTGTTTATTCACAATAGCACATATAACTGCATATACCGAGAATCTCATATTCGTAATGTATATATATATATCACGTACCTTGTCAATTTAATGTCTCGAACTTATTTCATTACCAATTTAGCACAATGTTGTATAACCTCCGACTTTAATTAGTTCACCAGTGTTTAGTCCGTTTAACGAATTTTCTCTTTAGGTCTTACTTACTATTACAAATCAATGCCATCGTCTCACACGAGGTCATACATGAAACACACTTCGCATACACAGTGCCCACTGACTGATTTCGCACACATAGCGCTCGATTAAAGAACTCACACACATAGTGCCTCAATTACCAATCTCGCACACATAGTGCTCAGTTGAAGAACTCGCACTCTCAGTGCCTCTAATCATTTGCACACATAGTGCCCCTATTCATTTGTTGTTACACATTGAAATGACTTAACCAAGTCTATAAACATCATGTACGTACACTTTTAAACATATCCTTTCATTTAAATTTGAATTCGTATAGTAATGAACACTTAAACTTTGCTCAAATTATCGGCACAAAGCCTACTAGGCATGAAGGCCTGAATACACATCACCAGCACAAATGCTCTTCGGGACTTAGCCCGGATACATCACTAGCATGAATGCTCTTCGGGACTTAGCCCGGATATAACACCAGCACAAATGCTCTTCGGGACTTAGCCCGGATACATCACTAGCACGAATGCTCTTCGGGACTTAGCCCGGATATAACACCAGCACAAATGCTCTTCGGGACTTAGCCCGGATACATCACTAGCGCGAATGCTCTTCGGGACTTAGCCCGAATATAACACTAGCACGAATGCTCTTCGGGACTTAGCCCGGATATAACACCAGCACGAATGCTCTTCGGGACTTAGCCTGGATATAACACCAGCACGAATGCTCTTCGGGGCATAGCCCGGCTATATAACTCTCAATTCTCATGTACATATACATATATAACAATACACCTTAGTATATCATTTACATTACTTGAATACAAACACAACATGCTTATCGACCATTCAACTTTCAGTTCCCTAGCCACATACAAAGATCACATTTATAGTCGTAACACTCTTTCAAAATTGCATCACTTATACCCTTATAATTCAATCCAAATCAAAATTCAAATACGAGTACATGACGCGTACCTGATCAACTTAATAATTTAAACATATCCAAGTGAAGTTATATCGCAAATTCTCATAGTCAGAAGCTTGCTACAGCTCGATCGGGATCAAGATTCATTACAATACAACAAACACATTTTAATAGTCAAAAATCATCACACTATCACTTATCACTTTATGGCATGTATAAATAGACTCACGCGTGCTACGTTAGTCCTAGAATCGACTAAACCGTAGCTCTGATACCAATAAAATGTAACACCCCTATCCCGTATCCGTCGTCAGAATAGGTAAAGGGGCATTACCGGACTTGAAACTCATATCAGAACAGTAAAAATTTTAAATTTTTCTTTTTTTTTGAACATTCCTTTAGATAAATACTAAAGACAGTCAATGATACAATTTGAACTTCTATAAGTACACATTCAAAAGATGCAATTTTCGCATGGCTTATATACATTAACCAAAATATTCTTCAGCCACTGGTCTATTCTTTACATGCCATAAAATAACTCAAAACATAACAGTAACAAGCAGTGGATACTGATAGTGTGACTAGTTGCTGACGATCCCCGAGCCTGTAGCTTCAAAGTGAGATCTATAAAACAGAGAAAACAAAGTAAACGGAGTAAGCATTACAATGCTTAGTAAGTTTTAAGCAGTGTCAACAGATAACAATCAAATTATAACATAGTTGTTCATATTTTTATTTCACTCTTCCTTCGGGCATACCATCCCTTTACCGAATATGCACATCTCATCATATACAATAGGCAGATAAACTTTCACATAAAAGTGAGCTCATGTGACATGGATATATTGTATGATTTCACATAACCTCTCACACTGATCCGATGTCACATAATCATAGGAATAGTCTCATAGATTGCTCTCGTATGCATCACATAACTACCATACGATTTAGTTCAAATCAAGCTCACATATAAACTTGGAGTACATACCTGTTTAACCTTTCGCATTGAATATATTTATAAGCAATTCTTATTACGAAGTCTTATAGCTTTAACCTCTACTCAAATTATCGACGAGACCTTTAGCTCCGATGAAATCTCCACACGAAGTTATCGGGTCTTACCCGGACAAAATCTCCACATGTAGTCATCGGGTCTTACCCGGACATAATCTCCACACGTAGTCATCGGGTCTTACCCGGAATATATTTCCAAGTTTCATGTACATTTAATCACATGTCACAACATTCACATCGACTGTCATATTTGTAATTCATTTGCCTCATCAAATATCTAATAATACACACCTTTCACATTTGGTCATTCGACCACAATATACACACATTGCTTACATATTTCACACTAGCCATTCGGCTTTACCACATATACATATCTCATACATATTTCACATTAGCCATTCGGCTTTACCACATATACATATCTCATACATCAATTTCCGCAACAGCTTATAAGCAACTCAAATAGTTTCATCAATGTTTACAACAAATTCATATATTCACTACAAGCTGTTTTCCTGAGCAATAGTCACTAAATTATTTATAACTGGAGCTACAAAACTCAAAATCAATTGCCGTTAATTTTCCCTGAATATAGACTCATATATCTTCCATCCATAAAATTTTCAGAATTTTAGGTTTGCCCAATCAATACCAGATTTTTCTTAAAGTTTCCCCTGTTTCACTGTTTGACAAATCTGACCACTCTTCACTACGAATCAAATTTCTCATTGTACAGAATTCAAAATGTGTTCTATTGAATTTCATTTGAAACTAGACTCATTAAGGAGTCTAAGAATATAAATTTTATCTTATAACCATTTTTGTACAAATTATAATGATTTTCTAAAAACTAAATAGGAGATTTCGGAGTCATTCTGACACCGTCTCACTCAACTTTAGATATCTCTTTATAGAAAATTTCTTTGCTCACACGGTCTCTTTTATAAGAAACTAGACTAATTAAGCTTTGATTACATATTTTATTCAGCCTATAATTCCACAACATCAATTTATGGTGATTTTCTAAAATCACGTTACTGTTGCTGTCCTAAGCAAAATATTACAATTTGCTCTTAAATTTCCAAGTCCAAACACTTATGAACTCACCATTTGAGTCTAAAACATATCATGGCCACATCATATCTTATTAAATCAACACATTGTGTCCTATTATGATTGAATTTACTCAACGTTTAATCACTTAAAACTTACCTCGGAAGTGGTCGACGACTAGATATCCACGGCTATTCGTTTATTTTCTCTTTTCCCTTATCCGACTTTGATCCTCTAAGCTCTTGAGCTAAATCAAACAATTTACTTCCCAATCAAACACAATCACATGGCATCCATATACATTTTAGAACCATTCTTAACATATTTACTACTCATTTACAAACAAAATACTCATATCACATTTATAAAACTACCTTTCATAACCACTATGTATAAATTTGCATTTCTTCACTATTTACTAAGTCAAGCCAAACCACATGATTCATTAATCGTTAATATATATATACAGCATTAACAACTTCACTTAAGCTTAAGTATAAAATTTGGTCTTACCAAATTTTGCACATTTTACCAAAATAATAACTACCAATTTTACACATAAGTGCCGAATCAAATCATACCATAGTTACAATATCACTTGACTAATGAAATATCCAAAATATCAATCTATCATTTACCAAAATCATAAACCACATATAAGGCACATTTTTAAACTCAAGCATGTAACTTAACAACTTAACCATTAGTTGCCTAACCACAAACAAAACATATCATAGGCATGTAAAAACATATTTTACCAGTTGATAGCCAAATATAAATATACAACCCTTTACCATTTCCAAAATAAATATGCATGGCCAACCTTTTAACCATATATTCAGTCATAAAATTTATTCTTTAATAATTCAACCAATTTCACAATTTAAATCAAAACTAATTGCATCATTTATAACCGTACCTAAATGAAGATCAAATAGTATACAAAACATATTCATACGTTAATATCTCAAACCTTACCTTAACAACCAATATGCAAGATATCACATATTCGTAACTTAGCTTATGAAAGCATATGTATTATATCATAAACACATCTTTTACCAATTACCTCACTTAAGCCAAATTTTATAATCAACCACAAAAAAATATACCACAAATCATACTTCCAAAATGAGCTACTTCCATGGCCGATTATATTTCATCATTAACATATCTCATTTTCGAATCATATAATCAACATCACAAACACATCACCGAAACACAAATCATACCTATCATATAACAAGCATAACAAAATAAACCAACCATGTCAAATTTAACCATAATTTGATCAAACTTTGAAACTGAACTTAACAAAATAAACAAGCCATTGAATTATTAGAACTTGAACTAACCACCTTCTTTATACATAATTTTCCAAGAATTTCAAGGTACTTACCTCTTCCAAACCTCTTCCAAGCCGAACATGAAGCAAGAGAACTCTTCTCTTCTTCCTTTGATTTTTCGGTCAAGAAGAACGAAGAGGATGAAGCCTTTTTCTTCTAGGTACGGCAAAAGGGGGGGAGCAAGGATGAAACAACTTTGGTTTCTCCTCCCACTCCCCTCATATTTTATTGTTCTTCCCACAACATGTTATCACAAATTGTTTATAATATGTTTTACCCATCCCATTTTGTCTATCCTCAATGTCATGGCCGGCCACTACTAATTAAGTGGGAGAATTGACATGCAAGTCCACCCTTTTGATTTCATGCACTAATTGATCCTTATAGATTAACCTATCACATTTCAAAAGTGTCACACATAAGTCGTATTAACTAAATTCACATGCAATTAACAAAATTCAAATATGAAATTTTCACACATGCATATATACATATAATAAGCATCAAATATGACAGTTAATTATTTTTATGACTCGGTTTTGTGGTCCCGAAACCACTTCCCGACTAGGGTCACATTAGGGGTGTCATACAACAAACCCCTTTCAGAGCCTAAAACAATTTCAGCCTGTTGGGCCTAAGCCCAAATTCAATCCCAGCATATACTGGGTCGAAGCCTTTTCATATTTCATAATTCATAACACTGGGCCAAAGCCTTTTCATATTTCATATTACTAGGCCGAAGCCTTCACTGTAAACGGTATGGCCCATAGGCCCATTTCAATATCATATGCAATGTTAATGAAAGAATGCAAGCCCATTTGGGGAGACTACTCAACCCACCATCCGCTACTTTCCACCCGTACCAACCAAGCTCTCCATGTGGGGAATAACTCAACCCACCCAACCAAACTCTCCACTGGCAGCATAGCTGCTTTATCATATAACTGGAGGCCTAGCCTCTTTTAATAACTGGGGCAAAGCCCTTTTGATAAACTGGGGCAAAAGCCCTTTTCGGTAAACTGGGGCAAAAGCCCTTTTTGCACTTCCTCCATCCATATAAACCCATCCCAATGCATTATGAATACATCATGTGCATATCATACATATCATGTATATCAGAATCCCATGTATCAAATTCATAATTAAATCCTAGGGGTATAATGGTCATTTTACCTAGGGGCAAAACAGTCATTTCCATATTATAAGGGTAATATCATCATTTTACCAAATATTAGGGTTTTCCATGTTCATTATCAACTACTAGCAATTCATGCGCTTAAACAGCGATTCTGGCCCATTCTTAGCGAAACCGAGTTATTGGGCCAAAAACCCCTAATGGACCCTACGTAGCCGGTTTATTCATCTAGGCCCATTTAGCCCATTTCCATAACGGACTTAGCCGTATTGACGCACAATCTGACAAAATTCTATTTTCTACCAAATCTACCCAAACGGGCCCGGTAGCCCATTGGGCCCGATTTTAGCCCCTCGAGGCCCAACTTACCGTGATGCCAAAGACATGCTCTTACCTTCTCCAACGTTCCCGATCATCAACTTAGCGAATCTAACTAACCAATGAGCGTTCGCTTGCTCACAAGTCTTCGAGATGCCAGAATTTCGGCATTTTGGCTTTCCGGCATTTATCGATTTAAGCTACGAAAGAGGGTTCGTTACACACCTGATTTGCGATATTCCTTGACGAGATCTCCTACGCGATTTCTCCTATAATCAACCACACCTATCCAACGCCCCTAACTTCTTAAGTCCAAAATTTAATAATTCTACGGGGTTTTGGCCAACACATGGGCCTTCCATAAGCCCATTTACACCCTCCAATTATGAATTTCACAACCAAAATGCCAAATTTTAAAAACTTTACCAAAATCTCGAAAATCACGAAAAACTTGAAAATTAGGATGTTACATCTACGACCATACAGAGCCTTGTACGGTGTCATTTTATTCTTGACTGACAACTGTTATTGTATGCGAATTCGACTAACAACAATTATTTCTTCTCTAATTGCCTTCGAATTTTAAAACATAGCACCAAAGTATCTTCAAAAATCTGAATCATACATTTAGATTGACCATCCATCTGAGGATGAAATGCAATACCAAAATTTAACCGCGTACCCAGAGCTTCTAGTAACTTGTTCCAAAATCATGATATGAACCGTGGATCTCTATCAGATATAATAGAAACTGGCACATCATGTAATCTGACAATCTCAAATATACATAATTCAAACAATCTATTAAGTGATAAATCCATTGATATTAGAATAAATATGCAGACTTCATCAGATGACTGATGATTGCCCGATAACATCTTTCTTTTTCAGAGACAGGGATAATCCCTATACGAAATCCATAATAACTTTATTCCATTACCATTTCGGTATCGTTACTAACTATAACAAGCCAAAAGTATTAGTGCCTGATGTTTAGCTTTAACTTACTAAGATATCAAGTATTTAAATACAATTTCAGAAATACCACATTTCATTCTGGACTACTAGTACATCTGTTTTAAATCGTTATACATTTTATCATTCCCCAGATAAATAGACATAGTACCATTGTGAGCATTCATGTAAATTTTTTTTGTACAAGCTCTGAATTCTTTGGTGCACAGACTTTGCCTCTGAATAATAGACAATCATCAAATTCAATCTAAAATTCTAAATCAAAAGTTGTTTTACTCTATACCTGTTTAACTTGTAACTCATTACCATTTTTCTGCGCTTTACAAATCCGTTGTAAAAACATCGGTTTAGCTTTAAATTTAACTAAAATTGAACCATTATTAGATGATAACAATCAGATATCCATGACTTGCAAGGCAAACAAAGACTTTCTACTTAGAGTATTTGTAATCACATTTTCTTTTTCTCGAGTGATATTCAATTGTTAAATCATAATCTTTCAATAGTTTAAGCCATCTACGCTGTCTCAGATTCAAATATTTTTGCGACATCAGATAATTTAAACTTTTATGATCAATAAATATATGGTATTTTTCACCAAACAGATAATGTCGGTAAATTTTCAATGCAAATATAATAGTTGCAAATTCTAGACCATGTATCAGGTAATTCTTTTCATATCATTTTTAACTGTCTGGAAGCATAGGCTATTACTTTGCCTTATTCCATCAAAACATAGTCTAAACCATTCAATGATGAATCACTAAAAATCATAAATTCCTTACGCAATTCAAGTTGAACCAAAACTGGTGCTTCGGTCAATAGAGCTTTCATCTGATCAAAACTTTACTGACATTTATCAGACCATTCAAATCTTACATCTTTTTGTAATAATTGTATCATTGACATGGATATCGTAGAAAACCCTTTCGCTAAAATTAAAAAGGAATTATATAATAAAGCTATTTCAATTATTAACACCAAAGCTTTGAATTATCCTGAGGCCACAATCATCAGATCAATTAAAAACCATAGTGCCATAATAGGACCGATGTTTCAACAGTATAGATGTAACAATACCTCAACATCAATAATACTCTCCAAATAAAAGAGGAAAATTGAAAGTAGACCCAATAAAAACTAGTGCAGTAATACAACTTCTTTAATCTGAGATCCATATTACTGAACCCCCATGATCAAGTTAGGATTTATAATAGTATAAATGTAATTACCTCCGGCCGATGAATATCTTTCACAGATAAACCATGTTTGATAGATAAGATTAGACCATAAGAATGATAAGAATACCAAGATAATGAAATCCAAAATGTGAAGCTATACGAAATTTTTGAAAATACAACTCATATTGGATAATAAAGAGATCGATGATTTCCCAGCGAAAATCCAGAAGAGTAATATCGCACATATACAATAGAAATAGCTGTGATAGAGACAATCTAAATTGCATATTTGCAATTCAGAGCTTCAACCAATGAAAGTAAAAAATAGTATCATATGAATCTTATCATATAGGGACCCTTGGTTTACATCTCGATTCTAGAGCAAACTACAAGAAGCTCCGGGTACTCAGTTACACTTTAGTACTGCATTTTATCCCCAAACAGATGGTCAATCTAAATGTGTTACATAGATTCTAGAAGATATTCTTCGGTGTTGTATACTTGAGTTTGAAGGTAACTGGGAAAGTATTTGCCTTTGGTTGAATTTGCTTATAATAGCAGTTACCAGTCTAGCATTAAAATAGCACCATATGAAGCCTTATATGGTCGCAAATGTAGAACTCCATTGTACTGGACAAAACTCAGTGAGAAAAAGTTACATGGAGTTGACTTAGTCCATGAAACCGAGGAAAAAGTGAAAGTAATTCGGGACAGTTTGAAAGCACCTCTGATCGTCAAAAGTCTTGTGTTGATCTTAAATGAAAAAACATAGAATTTCAAGTCGGTGACAAAGTATTCTTGAAAGTATCGCCTTGGAAGAAAGTTCTTCGGTTTGGCCGTAAAGGAAAACTGAGTCCACGGTTCATTGGACCATATGAGATTATAGAAAGAATTAGACCAGTTGCATATCGGTTAGCTTTACCACCAGATCTTGATTGGATTCATTATGTTTCTCATGTATTTATGCTACGACTGTACCAATCCGATCCTTCACATGTTATTTCTCATAAAGAGGTAGAGATTCAACCTTATATGACATATAGTGAAGAACTAATAAAAATCTTAGTTCGGGAAACAAAAGAGTTAAGAAATAAAAAGGTAGCATTAGTAAAAGTTCTTTGGCAACGACGCGGTATAGAAGAGGCTACTTGGGAACCGGAGGATGCTATGAAAAAGCAATATCCGAATCTTTTTATTGGTAAGATTTTTTAGGACAAAAATCCTTAAGGGGGAGAGTTGTAACAACCCATTTTTCAGTGAAATCGGAACAATGGTTTCGGGCCACAAATCTGATCCGAAAATAAAGTTTATGATAGATATATCGTGTGAAAATTCTGATACGAAAATTTTATCGATTAAGTGTTTAATTACGAGAAGGACTAAATTGCATAAAATGTAAAAGTTGAATTCTAGTAGCTATAAGGATTAAATAGCTATGGAATTCAAAACTAAAGGTCCTTATATTGTAACAGCCCGATTTCGGGCTTAGTCGGAGTAGTGGTTTCAGGATACAAATCTGAGGTCGAGAAATTATTTTTATTATTATTTTGGTGGCATAGTATGATTATATGAGTGCATGAAAATTTTGGTGAGTTAATTTTAGCGTTTGAGAGCTTAATTTCGAAAAATGACTAAATCGCATAAAGGAAAAAACTCTTATTTTACTAGATAGATATACAAAATAGCTAGAGAACTAAAATTAGTGGTCTTTAAAATAAAAATAGGCCTTTTTATAGATGGTGGCCGGCCATAGGAACAAGAAGATCAAGTGGTCAAATGTTAGGTGAGTTGATGAATAAATTTTGACTAGAAATAAAAAAATAAAATAAAGAAAGAAGGATGTCATCTTTTCACCTTCTTCACCACCGAAATTTTCAGCTATTCTAAGGGTTTTGGAAGCTTGAAACTTTCAGCCACTTATTCCTCTCTCAAGTAAGTGATTTAGATGGTTACTTTTGATGATTTTGGTACTTTTGGAACCCTTGTAGCATGAGCTATCTATTGAGGGGACTATCTTGCAAAATGGTAGAAAGCTTAGAGATTCACCATGAGAGCATCTATGATGTTTGCTGAAATTTTATGGAAGAAAATGAATCTTAGTTTTTTAATAAACAACTTTTGTGAAATGGTGTTCGTGAAAAACACCTAAAAAGGACTAGTTTGTAATAATTGTAAAATAGATAGTAATGTGGTAAAATAATGGAATTTTTGGGTTGCTATAAGAGTAAAAGGGTTCGGCTAGGTTTAAGACATGAAGAAATTAGATAAAAATCGATTTTCAAGCCTAGGGATAAAATGGTCATTTTGTGAAAGTCTAGGGGCAAAATGGTCATTTTACCAAAAATATGAATTTTTTATTGTCTAAATTTATTTAGTGATTAAATGAGTGAGTTTTTATTATTTTAGATCAAGAAATACAAAATCCGAACCTAGCCCGGGGGAAGACCAAGCAAGTAGATTAAATCGACTAGTCGCCTACGTTTTGTAATCCGAGATAAGTTGTATGTTGATAATGCAACTATATTGTTATGATGTGTGATTGAATTGAGACTGCATAAATTGTTTTGATTGTGAATATGAGTATGCATGTTGAGAAATTAATGTAATAAAGACTCCTGGTTGAACATTAGGAATAAATTTGGATATTCATGCCATGAAATTAGGTGATATGTGTGCTAGTGTAAGACATTTCTGGGACATGCATCAGTCTCGAGATATACAAGCTAGTGTAAGACCTATCTGGGACATGGCATTAGTTTGTTGTGTCTCAATGTAAGACCTGTTTGGGACATGGCATCGACACCGATAGATGAGAGCCAGTGTAAAACCTGTCTGGGACACGGCATCGGCCTCGATATATGAAAGTCAGTGTAAGACCTATCTAGAACATGGCATCGACTTTGACATACTAACCAATGTAAGACCATGTCTGGGACATGGTGTCGGCATCTTATCCCATGTTTGGGGCTATTGAATATCCATAGTATTCTAAATGGTTCAACGGGAGATTTATGGTTTATATCGAAATGAGAGAACTTATGACCATATGGTGAGTGGTACAGGTACCTAAATGAGAATTACGAAATACGAGCTTTATGTATAAGGAAAAAAAAGGAGCAAGTTATGCTTATGACCATTTGTGTATTTTACATGAAGTATGAAATGTGAATTCAATGAACATTGTATGTTTGGAAAGAGATGAATATGGACAATTAATATTTATGAATCCTCACTTTCATGTTCAAATTGAGTTATTTTGGGAGTATGATCCCTTATGGTAACTTGTAGTTATTCATTATTTACATGCGACTTACTAAGATTTATGTTTACCTCTTTTCCTTTCCATTTTCTTATAGTGTTGTCAAAGTAGCTCGTGGATCATCGCCTTACTTCAGATAAGCCAGTCACTCTATCCCTGAAGCATTTGGTATAGCTAGTTTTATCATTTTGATTATGGCATGTATAGGAACTAGTCTTTTCATAATGGTCACATTGTTTTGGGCCAAACGAGTGGTTTGTCATAGCGATTGAGTCATTTTGTATAATGTTGTAACACCCCTTACCCATATTCAAGGCCGGAACAGAGTATGAGGCATTACCAGACATAACTATACATATAGATGAAAACCGGGCCACAAAGTTTCATTTAATTCAAAACTTTTTGAACACATGCATAGATTCATATTTAAAGACATACAGCGTGGCATAAATGAGCACTTACACATCCATAATCATGCAATAACATGTCATTCACTTTCAACATATTTGCTTACCATCCTGTATATAATATACATTCTTACATTAACTAGAACTAGACATGCTAAATCTTATTCTCAATTTATACCATCATAACGTAGTTACCAATTTGTCCATTAAACATCCATATTCAAGGAAACATTACTCATTTCCATTTAATTCATGATCCACTAGCCTGCATTTAATTTACCTGATGTATTACCAATCATGCATAACAAACAAAGCTAACTATATCATCACATCAAAACATAGGACATGGCATGATTAATTAAACTTATAAACCATAATGGATAAGGACCACATCTCATGATCATATATGATAACTCAATGCAGACTGATACGTATGGTCAAAATCATAATAATGATGTATATCACAAACCAACTTCCTATACATGCCACTCACTTGATATTTCTAATATTTGAATTAATTCTCCCAAAAATGATAGTTTGATAGTGTGATTTTGCCTCCGACAATCTCCAACCCCGAGCCGACCTGCCAATACTAAAGAAATGGAGAGGATGGGTAAGCTTTACACTTAGTAAGTTGATATGAAATTAATAAGCAATTACTAACATGCTTTTCAAGATAAAACACTATAATTGTACAATTACACATGTTCAAGTTAAGCTATTTTATCGAGTTATAGTTACTAAATCATTCATATCTGAAGCTACAAAACTCCAAATTTAGTTTCATTAGTTTTCCTTGAAACTAGACTCATATATCTTTCTCCCATAAAATTTCCATAATTTTTGGTTTATCCAATTAGTACAGTTTATTCATTAAAGTTTCCCCTGTTTTTCTGTCCAACAGTTCTGACCTCTCTTCACTAAAAACTATTTATCTCATATTTCGGGACTCGTATGATGTTTCCAACCTTTCCACCTGAAAGTAGACTCATTGAATATTTATTCATATAAATTATAACTCATAAATATTTTTGTATAAGTTTTAACAATTTTTCCAAGTCAGAATAGAGGATCTCGAATTCATTCTGTGTAATATCCTGATTTTGGGCCTAGTCGGAATAGTGGTTTCGTGACCACAAAATCTGAGATAAAAATAATTATTTTATGATTATTTTGAGTTCTATGATATGATTGCATGATTGTGTGAAAATTTCGTGAAGAAATTTTATGCATAAAGTGCTTAAATTGAAATTAGGGACTAAATCGAATAATTTGTAAAACTTGCATTCTAGAAGTTTCTAGTATGAAATTATTTTGAAATATTAATTAGGAGGTCTTAAATAGAAATTTTACCAATTTCTAAGTCTACGGACAAAAATTGGACATGGATGGAATTTTTGGAAAGTTTAGTAGTAAGGGCATTTTGGTCATTTAGGGGTAAAATGAATTAAAATACAAAATTAAAAGCCAATTTTGCTCATCTTCAACCCCATGGCCGAATATAGCAAGGAGAAACCATGGATAGGGTTTTTCAAGCTTCCAAGCTCGATTGTAAGTCCGTTCTAGCCTCGTTTTTAATGATTTTTACGTTTTTGGAGTCCCGGTAGCTCGATTAAGCTTATGCTAGCAATAATTCAACCTAGGGTTCATATTTGGAAAAATACCATAGGTGAAATTTGTGTATTTTGGTGTTTTATGATAGAATATGAGGTTTTAAATTATGTTAGACAACTTGTGCTACTCGGTTTTAAGCGAAAACTAGCAAAAGGGCTTAATCGGTAAAAATACCTAATAGTCATAAGTACATGTTAGAGTGAGAATTTGATGTTTCCATAGAAGGGAAAAATGATCAGCATGTCATAAAACATAAGAAAATAGGCTGAAGTTTAATTTACGAGCTTTGGGGCAAAAGTGTAAATATGCAAAAGTTTAGGGGCAAAACTGTAATTTTGCAAAAATAAGATTTTGGGTCAATTTGACTAATGTGAGTCCTAATTAGACTATATTTTAAATGATAGAGCAAGGAAAACTGAAATTCGGGCTAAAATGGAAAAATACCAAGTTGTGGACGAAATGGTAAAAGTAGCCATTTTCGCATACGAGGTAAGTTCATATGTAAATAATGTAGCATAATTGTTTTTTTTAAGTTATTGATGTTAATTATATGATATGCTGATTTTTTTATCGTGAAATATTAGGCTTTGTGGTTAATGTTGAGTAATATGCAAATTATGTTTACTACTTGATAAATATGAATTGCTACCGAGTATCGGTTCCAATATTCCATGGAAGACGACAATGTGAGATCGAGGAAAAAAGCCCGTTTGAACCTTAGGAATAGATTAGGATACAAGTGACATGTCACTAGGATGGTTGAGCATCCGAACTCGTTGAGTTGAGTACGAGTTCACTTATGGATGCGAATGTCCGAACTCGTTGAGTTGAGTCCGAGTTCGTGAAATGTAACTAGGCATCCGAACTCGTTGAGTTGAGTCCGAGTTCACTTATGGATGCGAACGCCCGAGCTCGTTGAGTTGAGTCCGAGTTCACTTATGGGCGGGTTACATGATTTCTTGATTACATATGAGGCACTTATGTGCAAATTATCCATGTATCCGAGTTGTATTCCGATGTGTTCAATGGGTGAAATTTCTAGTGAAATGAAAGAACACTTAAGATGCAAGCGACGTTTTGGTAAGTGTTGTGAAATGGACACTTTGGACAGGTATGTTCTTAACCCTCGGGTTGATAATAGATACAAAAACGATAAGGTAGTAAGATGATGAATGATGTTTAGAAATATGATATATGTTTTGGTGATACCATGCTAAAGTTGTTTGGTATATTTGTATTGTTATGTTACTTGTTATTTACATATGAACTTACTAAGCATTTATGCTTACTCCCTCCTCTTTATTTACTGTAGTTTTGAACAAGCCAGCTCGGGAATCGGGACGGGTCGAAAGTTCGATCACACTATCCAAAGGACTTTCATCTGGGTAAATGGCTTGTAAAACTTAAGTATGGCATGTATAGCAATATATTTATTTTGTGTAAATAATTTTATGATATGGCCATGATTGGTTGAGAAAATGTTTGATATTGATAAGTCATGGTGATGGTTAAATTTAGATCATGTTTGATATCATGGAAGTTTAATAGGTTATCTAGTTCATAACAACTCATGAAAAGATGAAATTTGCCTTAAAACAGAATATTGCTGCAACAATGACATGAATTTGAAAAATCACTAAAAATAGTATAAATGGAATTAAATGATGAGAAAGTTATGACATTTAAGCTTAATGAGTCTATTTTCATATGGATAAAAAAAAGAGGCATATAAATTATACTTTATGAGATATTTGAAACCTTGTGAAACAGGGCCAGAGTGATTTCTGGATCCTCTATTCTGACTTTAAAAATTCATAATAAATTATAAAATTATAATTAGAAGTCATTATTTATATTTACAGATTCCTTATTGAGTCTATTTTTAATAGAAACAAACCTCGTAGTCATTTAAATTCTGTATAGAGAGATATCTGATTCGTAATACACATATGTCAGAACAGTCGAACCCTGAAATAGGGGAGACTTTAACTAATAAACTGTACTAATTGACCCAACCAAAAATTCTATAAAAAAATTAGTAAATAGATATATGAGTGTAGATTTAGGGAAAATTTACAGATCTTGATTTCGATTTTTGTAACTTGAGATATGATTTTTCTTGTAATTATGACGCGAGTAGCTAGAAAGCTGTGAATGTAGAAACAAAAGATTTGAAGTTCTTAATTTGATAAATTATGTTTGGTAACTCCTCAAGCTCGACTCCGACAACGGTTTTGGACGTGGGGGCGTTACATTTAGTGGTATCAGAGCAGGTTTAGTCGGTTCTCGGACTAACCTAGCATGTGTAAAAGTTTAGCTATACATGCCACTGATCTGTGATAGTGTGATGTCTTCCGACGCGTATGAGTACCGTCTTATTTAAACAGGGTACTCTCCAACCGAGTTGTGCTGACCATGTTCAATGTTATGCAAAGGTATTTGAGTAAAGTTATGATTATGATAAGTCTCGGTTCAGAAAAGTATGAATAAAAGTTTATGATACATATGTGATAATATGTGAGATGAAAGTTCATGTTGTGATAAATATCCATATTTGCTTAATACTCATACGATGTAGTGTATGTGGCTTACTTGATAAGATGAACGGAATAAATAGAAAGTAGTAGAGGTATGAATAAAGGTCATAATATCATGATACGAATGAAAATGTCCTTGTCTTGATTGGACGTTGAATGTTGATGAATGTTAATGATATACAATTTTTTATGAGATAAAGGATTATAATGAAATGAACTTATCTATGTTAAATTGTTGGACTGAATTATATGATTGTAATGATATGTACATGATGATGCACGAAATGAAAGTTGTGATTGTGATGCAAATATCTATGTTTGTTTGGCCTTATATGATGTCATGAGCATGAATTAATTTAATTAAATGAATGGATAAGTAAAGCTATCTAGAAAACATAGAATGTATGCATAAGTATATTGTCTAAATAGGACAATAGGAAAATTGGTGTAAGCCAACATGAATGAATGACATGATTTTGATGATGTTGCTATGATGATGGGAGTTGTGTCATATGTGTATGTATAAGAAAGTCGAGTCAGAGGTCCTACAACCCCTCCCCCTTACCAAAGTGGTACTTATAATGGAATTTCATGAGATTTGTATTGAATAATTTTTCGGTTGAAAACCCAAAGAGTTCAGTGATAGAATAATTATAAGTATGATCAGAGATTGAAAATGAGCTGATAAGTAAAGTTAGAGCCAGTAAAGTATCGGATTGACATAAAGATTATTGGAGTTATGCACTGTCCCAGTTAGAAAAGGAATTCTCCTTGGTAAACTAAATTACTCAGGTGCAAGGTCGAGAAAAGTGTAAATCGAAATTTATTCAGAACTGGCCTTCTTTAGTGAATGGTTTAATATGAAATTTGTGACGGCAGAACTAGTTGGGGAAATGATAATTGAAATGTGAACTATCTGAGTGTGACAGTTATGACTGGATAGATTTAGCAATCTTTTTTGAGATGTTCTATGTGTTTACCCGTTCTCAGAAATATTTCTATGGCTATTGATCTTCTGAAGAAATTCTTGTTATATGGGAATGTCTTTTAATCCTGGTGTTGGATGAAAGCATTGGTAGTCTGACTGGTTTATAATTTATATTGCTCTATTTCATCGGGTATTCTATTTCATTTCGTCTGATAAGAATTGATGAGAGAATACATATGATATTATGATTCTGTTTCTTCTACTTGATGCTTCATCTGATATATATGTATGGGAAGATATATTGATCTTGTTATATTTGATTTCAGTGGGATTAAATGATGTTTTCTTCTGGACTTTCTTTCTTTGAAGAATTATCGGGGTATTCTGTATTTTCTCTATGAGTTTGGTTTTTGATTCTCCGGTATAGTATCGTATCTTGGGTTTATTTATTCTGGATTCCTTTATTCTGGATTTCTCTATTTTGGATTTCTTTATTCGGTTTCCTTGTTATCTTTGTTCCATAATTTGTCAATTATGACTCGTGTTCGAAGTGCATTCTTCAGCTCGTGATAATCATGTCAAATATGACTATACTTCTAATTTGATCTTGGTAATATGGTGATTTTAGTATTGGGATTTTTTCTAATTTCTGTGTAAGGATTTGACATCAGTAAAGGCATAGGTGATAAAAGCGCGAGTTTCAGTCGGTATGGTGAATTATTTATTTGAAAGATTTCATGTGACAATTATGTCAGGATTATTTTTCTCAAGTCTGATAATAGAATTTCATTTTGTACAGATAAAAAAGTAAATAGTCTGAACGAGAAGTGTATATTTATTAGAAAGAGTTGGATATTAGTTAAAGTCACTACGAATGATAAGGTTTTTGTCTTGTGAAAGCTGAAAAGTTTATTACATGTTGACAGAGTTCGGATAGATGAGAATATTGATAACCGAAGCGTCTGAACTAGACTAGTCTACATTGAGTAAAGACTTCCTGACTTTCAGTAATGTACCGTTGTATGAATTGTGATGTGTTTCAAGACAGTGAGGTAATGTGATAGTTTAGAGCATTCGATGTTACATAAAATCTGAGTTGTTAAAGAGGTTAAAGCCGAGCATTGGGATCTATCAAAATTATCCTTGCCAGTGTTGATATTGGGATGGAAATGAGAAGGATTATTCTTGAGGCCATATTAGAATTATTTCCATGGCGGAAAGAGGAAAATGTGATGTATCCTATTGTTAAATGTTTGGCGAGATCTATAAATCATATCGGTATTGAATGAATTCTTACTCATCAGATTCATGGAATTTCAGGTCTTTTTGATTGTTGAATTTCTTGGAATTCTAGTCTCCATTAACCAAATTGAGATCTGGTTTTATGTCAAGATGACAAGGGAAACGGAGAAGGGTTGAAAATTTAAGAACAATTAAGAGATGATTTCGTAAACTTTCAGAATATATGAGAAATTAATGAGATATATAGGAGGCACAGCCTGACTGAAAGTTCTTCAGCACCGAATATGAAATTGAGGAATCTAAGTGAAGACCACTTTTTTGGTAAGATTTTCGGGAACGAAAATCCCTAAAGGGGGGAAGAGTTGTAATATCCTAATTTTGGGCCTAGTCAGAATAGTGGTTTCGTGACCACAAAATCCGAGATAAAAATAATTATTTTATGATTATTTTGAGTTCTATAATATGATTGCATGATTGTGTGAAAATTTCGTGAAGAAATTTTATGCATAAAGTGCTTAAATTGAAATTAAGGACTAAATCGAATAATTTGTAAAACTTGCATTCTAGAAGTTTCTAGTATGAAATTGTTTTGAAATATTAATTAGGAGGTCTTAAATAGAAATTTTACCAATTGATAAGTCTATGGACAAAAATTGGACATGGATGGAATTTTTGGAAAGTTTAGTAGTAAGGGCATTTTGGTCATTTAGGGGTAAAATGAATTAAAATACAAAATTAAAAGCCAATTTTGCTCATCTTCAACCCCATGGCCGAATATAGCAAGGAGAAACCATGGATAGGGTTTTTCAAGCTTCCAAGCTCGATTGTAAGTCCGTTCTAGCCTCGTTTTTAATGATTTTTACGTTTTTGGAGTCCCGGTAGCTCGATTAAGCTTATGCTAGCAATAATTCAACCTAGGGTTCATATTTGGAAAAATACCCATAGGTGAAATTTGTGTATTTTGGTGTTTTATGATAGAATATGAGGTTTTAAATTATGTTAGACAACTTGTGCTACTCGGTTTTAAGCGAAAACTAGCAAAAGGGCTTAATCGGTAAAAATACCTAATAGTCATAAGTACATGTTAGAGTGAGAATTTGATGTTTCCATAGAAGGGAAAAATGATCAGCATGTCATAAAACATAATAAAATAGGCTGAAGTTTAATTTACGAGCTTTGGGGCAAAAGTGTAAATATGCAAAAGTTTAGGGGCAAAACTGTAATTTTGCCAAAATATGATTTTGGGTCAATTTGAATAATTTGAGTCCTAATTATACTATATTTTAAATGATAGAGCAAGGACAACTGAAATTCGGGCTAAAATGGAAAAATACCAAGTTGTGGATGAAATGGTAAAAGTAGCCATTTTCGCATACGAGGTAAGTTCATGTGTAAATAATGTAGCATAATTGTGTTTTTTAAGTTATTGATGTTAATTATATGATATGCTGATTTTTTTTATCGTGAAATATTATGCTTTGTGGTTAATGTTGAGTAATATGCAAATTATGTTTACTACTTGATAAATATGAATTGCTACCGAGTATCGGTTCCGATATTCCATGGAAGACGGCAATGTGAGATCGAGGAAAAAAGCCCATTTGAACCTTAGGAATAGATTAGGATACAAGTGACATGTCACTAGGATGGTTGAGCATCCGAACTCGTTGAGTTGAGTCCGAGTTCACTTATGGATGCGAATGTCCGAACTCGTTGAGTTGAGTCCGAGTTCGTGAAATGTAACTAGGCATTCGAACTCATTGAGTTGAGTCCGAGCTCACTTATGGATGCGAACGCCCGAGCTCGTTGAGTTAAGTCCGAGTTCACTTAGGGGCAGGTTACATGATTTCTTGATTACATATGAGGCACTTATGTGCAAATTATCCGTGTATCCGAGTTGTATTCCGATGTGTTCAACGGGTGAAATTTCCAGTGAAATGAAAGAACACTTAAGATGCAAGCGACGTTTTGGTAAGTGTTGTGAAATGGACACTTTGGACAGGTATGTACTTAACCCTCGGGTTGATAATAGATACAACAATGATAAGGTAGTAAGATGATGAATGATGTTTAGAAATATGATATATGTTTTGGTGATACCATGCTAAAGTTGTTTGGTATATTTGTATTGTTATGTTACTTGTTATTTACATATGAACTTACTAAGCATTTATGCTTACTCCCTCCTCTTTATTTACTGTAGTTTTGAACAAGCCAGCTCGGGAATCGGGACGGGTAGAAGGTTCGATCACACTATCCAAAGGACTTTCATCTGGGTAAATGGCTTGTAAAACTTAAGTATGGCATGTATAGCAATATATTTATTTTGTGTAAATAGTTTTATGATATGGCCATGATTGGTTGAGAAAATGTTTGATATTGATAAGTCATGGTGATGGTTAAATTTAGATCATGTTTGATGTCATGGAAGTTTAATAGGTTATCTAGTTCATAACAACTCATGAAAAGATGAAATTTCCCTTAAAACAGAATATTGCTGTAGCAATGACATGAATTTGAAAAATCACTAAAAATAGTATAAATGGAATTAAATGATGAGAAAGTTATGAAATTTAAGATTAATGAGTCTATTTTCATATGGATAAAAAAAAGAGGCATATAAATTATACTTTATGAGATATTTGAAACCTTGTGAAACAGGGCCAGAGTGATTTCTGGATCCTCTGTTCTGACTTTAACAATTCATAATAAATTGTAAAAATATAATTAGAAGTCATTATTTATATGTACAGATTGCTTATTGAGTCTAGTTTTAATACAAACAAACTTCGTAGTCATTGAAATTCTTTATAGAGAGATATCTGATTCGTAATACACATATGTCAGAACAGTCAAACCCTGAAACACGGGAGAATTTAACTAATAAACAGTACTAATTGGCCCAACCAAAAATTCTATAAAAACAATTAGTAAATAGATATATGAGTCTAGATTTAGGGAAAATTTACAGATCTTGATTTCGAGTTTCGTAACTCGAGATATGATTTTTCTTGTAACTGTGATGCGAGTAGCTAGAAAGCTGTGAATGTAGAAACAAAAGATTTGAAGTTCTTAATTTGATAAATTATGTTCGGTAACTCCTCAAGCTCGACTTCAGCGACGGTTTCGGGCATGGGGGCGTTACATTCTAACACTGTCTCACAAAAATTAGAATATCACATAATATAGAACTCTTTTGCTCCCCTTGTTTCTTTTATATGAAAATAGACTCATTAATATTTAATTACATATTTGTTTTGAAATTTAATTCAACTTACACAATTTTTTGTGAACTTTCAATGTCATGCAACTGCTGTTGTCCAACACTGTTTTACTACTAAAATTCACTCTTACATAATTTCACTTAATCCATTTTGTCTTATCGAAGTTCACTCAAATATCGAGCACATTGCTCATAATTTTCATAAACATATACCCACACTTATTCATCATATAATCATATTCACATGTATTTTTACTTAATCGATTTTCCCGTTGAACTCTTCGGAATAATAACTGATACTCAGTTGCCTGCACATATTTTCACACTTGTAGACAAGGCTATCTAGTACGCATAGTAGCCTGCACTTAGTACTA
Source organism: Gossypium hirsutum (assembly GCF_007990345.1). Lineage (NCBI taxonomy): Eukaryota > Viridiplantae > Streptophyta > Magnoliopsida > Malvales > Malvaceae > Gossypium > Gossypium hirsutum. The sequence goes on along the minus strand of NC_053436.1, from coordinate 58,538,297 downwards.
CACATGCGACCAATTATCTGGTACACGTAGTAGCCTGCACTTAGTCCTACACACGTGACCTAACCATCTGATACACGTAGTAGCCTGCACTTAGTACTACACACGTGACCTCAGAATAGATCATTCGTATCGTTTCTATTCCGAAGGCTCAACCGGGAGATTCCTCACTTTCCAACATGTTACAAATTTATTCATAGTCCTTTTTCAATTTGCAATTTACAACAAATAGTCATTCTATAGGCAGCCACATTTCATATGATAATAAAATATAATAAAATAAAAAGAATCGATAAATTATTTACGTACAAACTTGTCAAAATCTCACCAGGTACAACCGTGTAGCAATTCATACAACCCAGGTAATGGTAATTTAACACTCAATTCATGTAACAATAATTTGCCATTCAATTTCACACGACACAACAAGCATTACATTTTTCCATATCATACATACCATCCATCAACTTCTCTTAACATGTTAAATCATACAATTTATGTCATATCAATAGAGAATTACAATTCATGCATGGTATTGCATTATTATTAACACACGAACTTAGCTCGATCCAGAAATGACAATTTACCATTTTAGTCCATAACCTTGTATTTTCCCGATTTAAGCCCGAATCTCGATTTCCTTCATCTATAATATCACATTTAGCCTAATAATTAGTCACACTATTCATACGGGTTCAAAAATCATATTTTTACAAATTTTCATTTTGACCCCTAAACTTTTGCATATTTGTACTTTTTCCCCAAGGTTCGGAAATTAAATTTCATCCTATTTTCTTATGTTTTATGACATGCTGATCATTTTTCCCTTCTATGGCAACATCAAATTTTCACTCTAACATGTACTTATGAACATTAGGTATTTTTACCGATTATGTCGTTTTACTCGTTTTCACGTAAAATCACTTAGCAAAAGTTGTTTAACACAATTTCAAGCTTCATATTCTACCATTAAACATCAAAATACATGCATATTATTCATGGGTAAATTTTTAAACACAAACCCTAGCTAAAAATAATGGTAGAAATAGCTAGAACATGTTACCGGGACTTCAAAAATGTAAAGAACATTAAAAACGAGGCTTGGGATCACTTACAAATGAGCTTGGAAAGCTTGAAAACCCTATCCATGGTGTTTTTCATGAAAAATTCAGCCATGAGGAAGAAGATGAGCAAATTTGGCTTATTTTGGCATTTTTAATTCATTTAATTACTAATTTACGAAAATGCCCTTAACGAAAAACTTTTAAAAACCTATCATACCATGTCCATTTTTTCCAAAAACTTAAAAATGGTCTAATTACTATTTAAGTACCTTTAATTTAAAAAATCTTAACAATTACACACTTCTAACATGTAGAACTCAACTTTTGCATTTTTTTACAATTTAGTCCTTTTGACAAAATTGAGTGCCCAAACGTCGAAATTTTCAAACGAAATTTTCACGAAATAATTCCGTGAAATTGTATACCATAAAAATATAATAAAATTGAATTTTTCTCATCGGATTTATGGTCCCAAAACCGCTATTCCGACTAGACCTAAAATTAGGATGTTATAAATGTCATGGATAGTGGCTAATATTGGTTATTGATAAATGCAAATGATGATCTTCTTTTAGGAATGATTAAATTGAATGATTTTGCATGTTGTTGTTTTTGTTTGTGATTAAGTAGAGTGGCCCTAATGTGTGGAATGTTCGGTTGGGGGCTGATTTAGTTTGTCTTGGTGTAGTATAGCTTGGTGCTAGTAAAGGTGGCAAATAAGCTTGGTAAATAGCCTTATTTTGTCCACATGGCTGGGTGCACGGGCGTGTGTCTAGGCCGTCTGCGACACATGGTCAACCCATGGGTGTGTTATTTGGCCGTGTGTCCCCTGCACCTCGAATTTGCAAGTTAGTATGCATGGTAGTAAACACACGGGCAGAGCTTCTGACCATGGGCGTGTGCCTTGGTCGTGTGCCTCTAATTTGTTGCTGACGTCAGAAATAGAATGTCAAGGTTTTTACACACGGGCTACGACACGAGTGTGTCATGGCCGTGTGAGGGACACGTGGGTGTGCTTGGCCGTGTGAAAACCCCTGTAGGTTCGAATTAGAAAATAAATCCGTACGGGTAAGGGACACAGGCGTGTCCCTATTTTGCTTAGGCTGTGGAAGTCACATGGGAGTTCAGCTCAATCATGTCAAAATGGCCACACGGACATGTCGCCTTTCCACACGGGTGTGTGCCCTTGTTTTAAGTGGTATTTTTCAAAGTTTCCAAAAATGTTCAGACTATCCTCGAAATGTTCTCAAAGCGTATTTTGGGCCTCGTAAGCCCATATTAAGGTCTTTTAGACAATTACTGAAAGGTTTTAAATTTGATCGAGTTTTTATGATCGGATATACTCGTATGCATGCGTTTAAGTCAGGTAATGCCTCGTGCCCAGTCCTGGCCTCAGACTTGGGTAAGGGGTGTTACATATATGGTAATTAGACTATTAAAGAAAAGTATGTAGATTTTTGGTGACTCATCCATGGAAAAATTAGAAAAGGGCAAGGACTAAATTGGAATTGAAATAATTTTATTAATTAAAAGATGATAAAAGGAAATATTATCTTATTTTTCTCATCTTCTTCCCCAAAATTATATGGAAACCCTAGGAGAGAGAAAAAACTTTCAAGGCTTAATTGGGTAAGTTTCCTTATCCCGTTTTTAGAAATTTTGATATTTTTAAAATCGGGATAGTCTAATATATCTATTTGGAGGATTAATTTGAAAAGCTATCAAGGTATGAAATTTGGATCATGGATGAATATACAGAAAATTAGAAATTTATGGTAGAAAATGAAAGGTTGTTGATAGATAAACAACTTTTACAAAGTGACTTTTGATGAAAACATGATTTGGGGCCTAAAATGTAAAGTCGTGAAATTTGATGAAAAATTCTAAATTTTTATGAATACATGTGCTGTAAATTTTGTAATGGGATTTTAGTTAGGCTTGGAATAGGGATTAAATTGCACAAGTTTCATTTTTCGAGCCTAGGACGAAATGGGAATTTATGGAAAAGTTAGGGGAAAAATGGTAATTTTACCTAGGATGTAAATTGAGTCCAAATAAATATGAAATATGTGAAATTGATGATTAAATCTATTTATATAGATCCGTACAACACAAATTCGAGGTTAGACAGAGGAAAGAAAAGGTTTCGGATTAGTAGATTTTATATGCGAACTAGTGTCAAGGTAAGTTCGTGTAACTTAACCAAGCATGTAAATATGTTTAATTGAATGATGTGTTGTATAGAATGTGACTTATACTGATGTACATTACTTGAATGCTATAATGAGAAATTTAATACATGCTTGATATAGTGAAAAAAGGGTTAAGTTCCGATTGGATATTGAATTCCAATGAATATATACGCTTTCTCGAAACGAATAAGGTCCTGCATTTGTTGCAGATAGGATTTAACTCAGACGATTAATCCTATTGATCTTGTTATAGAAAGGATTCAGCCCAGACGGGTAATCTTGATATAGTACCTCTCGAGTAAATGTTGCGATTAGGGTTTAGCCTGGACTGGTAATCCTAATTGAGCTCTTTTGAGCTTATGTTATATAAAGGATTTAGCCTGGACTGGTAATCTTGTTATATGATACCTGGCTCGAGAGTGTGTTCCTCGGTTAAGTTCCCTAATGGGTACCCTTGAATAAGAATTAACAGATTATTGAATCGTACACCTAGAGTGTACTACTTGAGCATCCATCGAAATATCAATGATTCAACGGACACAACTCTTGACATGGTATAAGAATTTTGAGATGGAATGATAATGACTTGAAAGAATATTGCATGATAAGCTCATCTATGTTTACTTGATTGTTATGAAGATTTTGGTGACTAACATTTTTTATTGTATGCATGTGTTTAGGCAATATTGCTAATGAATGGTAAACATGATATTGTATGCTTAGACTTAATAAATGGGGGATTGGTAAGTTTAGTTTCCGTTATACGAACTTACTAAGCATGTAATGCTTACTCCATTTTGTTTTTCCCTTATTTTATAGTGATCAGAAGCTCGCGAAGGTTGGAAATCATTGGAGCATCGTCATATTATCATCTAGCTTATTTTGGGTATAGTTAGTAAAATTATTTTGATATAATGGCATGTATAGGACAACTTGGCCAATAGTGGCTTGAAAATGATGTTTTGTAATCTAGCCATTGGAATGGCTAGTAATGGCTTATTTTGGTATAATTAAGTAGGCTATTATGATATATTCATATGTGTTATGTTAAGTATATGTGATCAAATGATGTTAATGCCTAAGTTAATTCAAGGTAAGTTTATAAACACATATGCATGTAATGGTATGCCATGATGAATGATGGAATTTGTTTAATTTGAAAGCTCGGAATGTTTGGTATTGGATGTGTGTTTCAAGTGCAGGTCATGGGTGTGATTTTGGGTGAGAAATGAAGCTAGAAATGACTTTATTTTTATCCATATGGGTAGACATACGGGCGTGTGTCTAGACCATGTGTGACACACGGACTGGTACATGGGTGTGTAGTTAGGTCGTGTGTCCTCTGCACTTTAATTTTGAGAAACAGAATGCTTAGAATTGAGCACAAGGGCAGAGACACAAGCGTGTGTCTCAGCCATGTGTACTATACGGCCTAGAACATGAGCGTGTGTCTTGGCCATGTGAAACCTGTACCTATTTTCAAATAGAATTAATTAACCACACGGCCTAGCACACGGGCATGTAGCATGGCCGTGTGCACAAGTCAGAGAGTTACACGGGGTCGAACACGGCCTCTAGCACAGGCATATCCCAGGGTCACACGGGCGTGTCCCTTGAATCACATGAGCTTGTGAGCCCTACACCTTGGAAATTTTTGGTAATTTTGCGAAAAATTCTTAGAGCTTCCGATTAAGTCCCGACTCGATTCTAATGCTCGTATTGGGCCTCAAGGGTCGAATTAAGGGACTTTTTGAATGCTCTCAATTAATAAATATAATTTACATAAATTATTTGTAAAATGTTCTGAAAGTTTTGGTAATTCTTTGAAACCCTATTTTGACGACGGATACGGGTTAGGGGTGTTACAACATGTCCGTGTGCCAGGCCATGTGATCAATTCTAAGCATTTTGTTTTGACATTTTATAGATGCAGAGGACACACAGCCAGATCACATGCCCATATGCTAGGCTGTGTGTCACACACGGCTAAGACACACGTCCATGCCTCTGCCTGTGTGGACAAAAATAGGCTATTTTCCAAGCCACATTTCTCACCCAATTTGTCCTCCTCTTACACCAATACTTTAACATATTCACAAGCCATTTTTAAAACAATTAATTCAAGTCAAAACTGAATTTCCTGCATGACATAACATCACATACAACCAATGTGCTCTTAAGCACCTTAAGTAACACTTTACCATCATGTAACCAAATATATAAAACTTACTTAACTTATCAAATTCACCTATATGCATATTTTACGAAATATGCTAGAATTAATCATCAATATGCCAACATGATTTCTATCATTCAATCATTTAAGCACACACCAAACTTGTTATAGCCTGATTTATACATATCAAAACATGTTCATCACAAGCCATTCAAATGGCTAGTTATAACCCAAACATTTACATGTCAACTTGGTTGATTAACCTATACATGTCACTATAACCATAATTAATTTATCATATATACCAAGATGGGCTGATGGATAGTGTGAGTGATCTCCGTCTAGCTTTCAATCCAACAGGCTTCTGAATTACTATAAGACATGGGAAAAATATAGCAGAGTAAGCATGAAATGCTTAGTAAGTTCATATAACATGGTAAATAACTTACCATATATTTATGTTCAAAATAAACATGCAAGGCACTATCAACCAATTTGGTCACAAGCCCTAAACAGTTATCCTCATCATGTTAGCCAAGTAATCACATATAATAGTCCTTAATCATGGATGAACAAAGTCATCAAGCAAGTTCCACATTCCAGTAACAACCAATTCATGCATCATTATATCAGGTAATATCATTTCCATGTCTTCATGTACATATGGGTAATAGTTCATTTCTAAGTCATACTATCTCAAATAAACATCAAGAAACATGTTTGGACTCAATAATAACCAAATTCCCATATACATATACTTTACACATCATAAATTCTCATAACATATGCAAATCATACCCATGTATTTCAAATACATTTTTATAATATTTCGTCTCAAGTTTAGATTATTTCATATCAAGATTTTTCATATTAAATCAATTGAAATATCAATGGAAACCCGAGAAGTACACTCGAGGTGTACAAATCTATAATCATAGATGAATATATTCATCCAACAAATTCCATGTTCATATTTCATCATCTCATACTTCCATATATCATGTATCATCATTTTCATGTATTTCAAGTAGATACGAATAATAATTCATTTCATGCTTATATTTTCTCATGTCTGAATTTTTCCCGTTGAATTTATTTGAAATATCGATGGATGCACATGTAGTACACTTAAAGTGTACAAACTGTAATCTGTTAATTTATATTCAAGGGTTTTTATTACTGTACATAATCAGGAAGCACTCTCTCAAGCCATATAACAGAAAACTCACAAAGAGTCATTAATCAGGAAGCTCACAAAGAGCCTATTAGAAAGCTTACCCGGGCTATATAACAAGAAGCTCATAAGAGCCATAATCAGGAAGTTCACAAAGAAATTTTAATTAGGAAGCTCATGAAGAGCCTATCAGGAATGCTCACAAAGAGCCATGTAATAGGAGCTCTGAATAGCTTAACAGGAAGTTTAAGTGAGCCATGTCAGGAAGCTCATAAGAGCCTATATCAAGAAGCTTACGAAGAGCTACGTTTGTGTCCACAATAAATGCTGGATCACAACCGATCGAATCGTGTAATAGGACGCTTACAAATAGCTACAGTAGTGCACAACACATTCAGAATCACTACGATCAGAATGCTCAAAATTTCAAAATTTTCTACCATAAATTCATCTTACTCATCCATGGAAAAACCCTAGTACTTTAATAACTTTACAAATTAGTCCCCGAGATAGCTAAATTAAGCTATTACGATCTCGAAAATATAAAAATCATTAAAAACGAGAGAAGAAAACATACCTAATTGATCAAAATAAGCTTGCTTGAGCTAACTTTCTCTTTGCTAGGGTTTCCATGGAAATAATTTGGGAATGATGATGAAAAAGATGATATTTTCATTATTTAATTAATTATCATCTTTTATTTTTTTCACTTTCCAATTTCTTCATTTTTTTATTTTATTTTCCATGGATGAATCATTATCCTTAACCACTAAGCATTTTTAAATGGTCTATTTATGATATAAAGACCTCCACTTTAAAGTTCTATAGCTATTTAATCCCTTTAGCTATTAGAACTTAACTTTTGCACTTTGTGCAATTTGGTCTTTTATCAAATTAAACATGTAATCGATAAAATTTCTTCACGAAATTTTTTATACGACATTACTATCATACTATAGACCATCAATTAATTTAAAAATAATTTTTTCTTTCTAAATCGGATTTGTGGTCCCGAGACCACTGTTCTGGTTTTATCAAAACCACTGTTCCAATTTTACCAAAACCACTGTCCCCTACTACAAGTCATACACTAAACCCAAAATGACAAGATTTGTAAAAAAAAAATAATTCGTAGCTAAAATACAACAACTTACTAATTATTCTATTAATATGCAAAAATTAAAATCAATATAGTGACATTGTATCCTCAATAATGATGCCAACAACTTGACCGCCCCCAAACGTACTAATCTCTAAAGTAGAAATCCTGCACAAAAGATATTAAAAGCGGTATTTGCAAGTACACAGATCAAGTTCTAATATAGTTACAACGGAGTAGGTAAGTACTTCGAGGGTCGTACCCAAGGGAGGCAAGCACTAAATTAATTCTAACCTAAACATAAATAGATCAAAGTAGTACTTTTAAATGGATTATAGTACGATGAATAAAATTAAAGGTTGTGGTATTCTATACTAAAAATAAGAATAAAATAAAGTAAGGAAATAAAAAAACTCGGGAAATCAAAGAGTAAAATGCATCAAACCTGAGCATGTCATAATCAACTATTGTCTCGGGTTTTCATGTTCAATCAACTAGTCAATACCCCAACAGGATCTTCCAATTCTTCTACTAGAATACTGAGTCAACAAGAATTTATTATCTCTCAACCTAGCAGTCTAGACCGATTGAAGGTTAAGGTGTTCATGGATAGGCCATACCAAATCTGGGTTAATTCCCACCTTAATGAATTCTTAGGGTTGTCAAGCCTAGGGTTTTAGGTTCCTCCTCTACCGAACAACTGATCCACTAAGAAACCCCTGCAAAATAATTAATTAATCATATCTCCACTCGCTAATCCCCCACAGGAGGATTAGTTCTTCATGGATCTAATAAACAATCTAGACTTGATAAAGATAATTAACATAAAGAGTAATTCAAGAGAATAGAATTTAGAAGAAGTTTGATTTTTATTAAAGTGAAGTGCAGAATCCTCACAGAGTTTGATTGTATTTCACAAATCTGATCTTACAAACGTAAATAACAAGAACAGAAATAAAATTTAAACACTAAGAATAGAGAAAAACTAAAGACTAGATCTAAGGGAAAAATTATGCAATATGAAAGGTGTCCATAACATGTGTTAAATGAGCTTATTTATAAACTTTAGAATGGCTATCAACCTTAACCCTAGGTCAGCTATCATCCTCGTGCTTAATATTTGATTGTGAAAATGAATACGCCCCTGGATCATAATTAATTCCAGTATAGAGGTGATGTCGTGACACAACAGGTCCTATGTCATGACATCGTGGGAAAAATGCTCAACTTCAGGGTATCTTCAGGGTTATGTCGCAAAATCCTCAGGTTGTGTCGCGACATCGAAGGCAGTCTTGGAATTCTTCTATTATGCTCTCTATGTTGCGACATTTAATGGTCTGTGTTGCAACATAGTAACTAGTATCAAGTTAGCAGCCTTCTAATGGTCTCTTGCACACTCACAAAGTATATTAACTTACCTTTAGGCCTCATTCGGCCCCTAAGATCAATAAAAGACTCAAATTACATACTGTATTCAACTTAACTAATTTTACAAAAATGTAATTAAAACTTAACTAAAATGGTTTTGTTCAAGCTCCTAAAGTGCAAAAGCTAGTTTAATTTGCTGCATTGAATTATGGTAGATCAACACGCATGGTAAGTTCACCTTTCTGCACATCAATTAGGGCTCTTCCAGTTTCTTAAAAGGGCCTTCCAAGGATGATTGATACTTCCTTATCTACTTCAAAATCTAGCACAATAAATTTAGTAGAAAAATTGAATTTATCTATACGTACCAGTAGATCCTAGACTTTTCCTTCCGGGTATGCTAAGGATAAATCTACCAATTGAAGTGTAACCACTGTAGGTCTAACTTCACCAATTCCCAACTTTCTGAATACTAAATTGGACATCAAATTGATCCTTGCTCCTAGATCATACAATGATGTACCACAATAGTGTAACAGCCCGTTTTCAGTGGTATTAGAAATTGTAGTGTTGGGATCACAATTCTAACTAACTAGTTAGTAAATATTATTTGTTTAATATTTACAGTCTATATTAGTGTTGCATTAAAATTTTGTTAGGAATTTTTAATGTTTAGATGGTTAATTAAGTAAAAAGGACTAAATTGTAAAAACTGTAAAAGTTAGTTGCTAATAGTTAAATGTGTTAAATGGCTATAGAAATTTGAATTGATGGACTTAAGTGGTAATTAGACCATATGGATGTTGATTGGACGGCTATGGTTGAGAAATAATGAAATTCTAGTTCAATTATAAAGGTAAAAAGATAATTATATTAAGTAATAACTTAAACAAAAGAATACATTAGTTATCATCTTCTTCCTTTAATTTTTTTCCCAACCAAAATCACTGTTAAAAGACCTTGAAAGTTTCGACCAAGCACCTATCTTGCATGTAAGTGATTTTTTATTTCATTTTTAGTTATTTTTATGTTTTTGAGATCATTGTAGCTTAATCTAGCCAACCCGAGGATTAATTTATAAAACTGTTAAATGTTTTAAGCTGTGTCATGGATGAATTTGTAGTTTTTTTTAAGTTGGGTGATGAGTTTGTAAGCTTGATAGTTAAATAGGACTATTTCGTAAAGTGATTTTTAATGGTTTTAATGTTTAAGGACTAAGTTGTTCAAATAGTAAAATGTCATGAAATTCTTGTGAAAAAGTGTTAAATATGGGTTGTATAGGGACTATGGAAAATTTGGCCAGCATGGTTTGAGTTTAATTTTGTTTAATTTGAAAGTTTTGGGTTTAGGGATTAATTTGCATAAAAGGTAAAGTTTTGGGGTAATTTTGTAAAATAGGAATAAAAGTCCTTAAATGTATAAGATTAATTGTTTAAGGTGTTTAAAGTTGTTAATTGAATTAAAATTACTATTTAGATCAAGAAACAAATCAACCAGACACTAATCGTGGAAAAGGTAAGTTAGTAGAGCAGTCGTTGGCATCGCGTTCGTACACGTTTTTTATTAGGTAAGTTCATACATTGTTAAACTAATTAGTTGTTGTTTTTGGTGATTTATTAAATATTTATACATATTGTGAATCAGATTAATCGTTTGCTATATGGAGAATGTTGAATTGGACATTTTTGGCAAAATCATTGTAAAACTTTCAAGTTATAGATATAAAACTTATGATAGATGTTGTTTTACTTAAATTTGAATGAAATCATTAGTAGAGTAAAAATAATGAACAATTCATGGCGTATAAGTACAATTATAATAACTTCATTAAACAAATTATGATACTTCAAGTTCAAACTTTAATATTTTATAAAAGTATCATAAAAATAGAGTCAATACAAAACATAAGTTCTTTGTACAAATCGTATTCAAAATACATTTATGTGTCACCCCCACAAGTCATGCATGACACAAAACAAAGCTATCATCTCACAGTAGTAGTAGCACTCTAGTGTAGTCCTTCAAAAAAAGTTTTCCTTCAGTCAACAAGCCTAAGAAGGAAAAAGGTAATAGACTAAGTTCATACAAACTTAATGAGTTCCAAGAGCAATCATTCATAATATTTTTGATACTAATATTGAACTTTTTAAAGAAATTTACACACATTCACATCGTATGCCCAATGGCATATACAAATCACAGACAAACTCAATATGCCAACATACTTATCAGTTGAGCATATACTGTACGTCAACTCAACATAACTCAGACAAATTCATTATCATGCCAACCACATACCCAAAATTCAGAATAAAAAACATATCATTCAGTCTTATTCACATACATTCTCCTCATTAACTTCTCATATCATTTTCATTCAGAAAACATGTTTTATCATAATTTGCCAATCCAGTTTGCAATATAGCTACCCTATCGTAGGCTACACAAACATATCTCTTCATCACCATCACCTCATATCAATTCATATCATATCATACATACCAGAAGCAGATGGTAGTTGCTTAAGCATGAAGAATGACACTTACTTTGTATCACAGACAGACTGCACTCAGACTAAAGACTTTGGATAACCATTATTTGCACAACCACACAACATCTTATATCCATTACATAGGAGGATTACTTACCTTACACAAATTATAAAATAAAGGAAATTACAATACATGGAAGTAAGAAGGAACTCACGAAAAACTCTAACACAAGTCTATAAAGCAGGTTATTTGCCTTTATCATTTGGACCTTCGCTAACTTTTTGAGCTAATATAAAGATAATTAAACATATCAGATCATCAATCGATCAAATCTGATCATGCATGTAAGAATGAATAACACTTAATCTAAAAATAGGAGGTTTCCTTCTGTACACAACATTTTAACATCAATTCATGTAGAACAAAGAACACATAAATGACTTTGAGGAGAATTTATGGTTCATCAGTAATTACCAGTGAGCTGGTACTAACATATAAGTTAGTTGAATACTACGAACCTTAACTTGAAGAGGTTTTCTAAACTTTAGTTTTCACAAAGTTTTAGAGGAAAAATCAAGAAGGAAGAAGAAAACGTACGTAATTAAGTGTACTTAATTTATGTCTTTTTAACTATAGTTTAGTTTTGTTCTAACTAAATATCACTTAACTAACAAAATTATCATACTAAAATAATAAACAAATCTAACTGTTGCAAACTTAACAAGTTCACCTAAAGCATCTAGGTTAGGCAAATACTTAATAGAAAAGCCCACCAAACCACATATCTCACCAAAATATAAGAGTTCATCAAATGGAACAATACACATAATTATATACTTAGCTAAGAAAAACACTTTACTTAATCATATCTACCCTTATTTTACCAACTATATGCCAAATAGTTATCAGGAACAGAGACTTTGTCGGGCAGGTTGTTACACTCCTATTATATGTAGGATGTTGTTTTTCTATTCGAAATAGACATCTACAACTCTACATGGTTTCTAACTTCTCTTCCTATAAATAGATGGCACCAGTAGAGCTATGAACACAACTTTTGAGATATTGTTATTCTGTCGAAAAATAGAGAGAATTTATTCTAAACTTTTAAATATGTTTTTTCAGAATAATAATTTTACCTGTTTCTATTAAAGAAAAGAGAATTCTTGTTTTCACCCAAAAAGAAAAGTTTTTTCTAGTTCTGTGTTTGGTTCAACTGGTTTGAGGCCACACTCGAAGCAATTCATGGTAAGAGAATAGCAGAGAAGATTGTTTGGTTGAAAGGCAAAAACATCAAGGATCCGTTTATTCGAAAACATAGGTGCATATTCAGTTAAGGTTTATTACTAAAAATATCACAAACCGAGTCAATTTTTAAAATTTTAATTTTTCACTGTGCAAGAAACCATTTTCAAACCAAGTTTTTCTTTCCAACAATGTCATAGGTAGGTCCCCATGCATGTCAACACAAACCCTATTCTAGGGTTAACACATGTTTTCTAGATGTGGGTTCGCCTCATGGTGGTGCGAACCCACATCATGCGAAGAAGGATGCACACACCTCACGTGCAAACTCAAAATGCGAACCATGTATGTAATGACCTAACTTCAAGGTTATCGGAATAATGGTTTCGTAACCACAAATCGGATTTAAAGAGAAATTTATTTCAATATTTTTGCATGAAAATTGATATGATAGGAAAATCGTATGAAAATATTGATAGAAAAATTTTATCGATTTAGTGGTTAGTTAGAAAAAGAAATTATTGAAGAAATTGGGTAAAAACAAGATATTGGGACCTCTATCTTGTAAAACCGAGTCGAAAATAATTTTATAAATATTTATGAAATGTTATTAGTGTGGTATTAAAATTTCGTTAGGAAATTTTAATGTTTGGGTAGTCAATTAAATGAAAAGGACTAAATTGTAATAGGTGTAAAAGTTGCTAGAATGATTAAATAGCTTAATAGTCTAATGAGAAAGGATTTAAAAGGAATTAGACCCAAAAGTTATTTGGGCTGGACGGAAAGGGTATGAAATCAGCAGAAAATTTGATAAATTAAAGGTAAAATTGAAATATTGCAAAATTAACTAAATAAAGCTAGGACTAAATCGGAAATATCTAGATTTCTCTTCATTTCTCTTCAATTCCAGCAGCTAAAAATGCCATAGGAGGGTTCTCTAAGCTGTTATTTCATAATTTTTGCACCAAGTGAGTTAATCCTTGCCTTTTTCTTATAATTTTTGTGTTTCTAAGACTTTTACAACTAGGTCCTACTATTAAATTCATTAGTTTTTGATTTCATGGATGAAATTGAAAGTCACCATGGTTGAGTTCTGTAAGTTTATGATGAAATAGAATGAAATTAAACCTTTAATTTGTATATGAGATGATTTTATTAGGTAATTTCAATAGAAATTTATTTTTAGGACCTAATTGTAAAAATGCTTGGAATTAAAGTCTATTGCTGAAATTCTGATTCCTAAAGGTTGTAAACTAGTTTAAGGTGATAGAATAAAATATTAATTGAGAAAAATCAGTTCAATTGAGAGGCCAATTGAGTAGGGACGAAATTATCATTTATTAAAAGCTTAGGGGAAAATGGTAATAAACAGCTTGCACAAAAACAGTTTGGACAGCAGCAGTAGACTAACTTCGAAAAATCACCATAAATTGTATAAATCGAATTAGAATATGAAAAAAATATAGAATTAAAGCTTATTGAGTCTAGTTTCTCATAGAAGAAATAGTGTAAGCAATAGATTTGTAAATTTTTAGATATAATGAATTTTGTGAGAAAAGGTCAGAATGAATTAGGGTTCCCCTATTCTGACTTTGAAAAATCATAAAAAATTGAATAAAAACAATTATGGGCTTAAAGTTATATGTATAGAATCCTTAATGAGTATATTTTTAATAGAAACAAACTATAACATCATTTAAATTCTTTATGAAGAGATAATTAATTTTTAGTGAAGAAGGTTCAGAACTGTCAACAGCAGAACAGGGGTGACTTTAAAGAATAAACTGTACTGATTGGCTAAACCAAAAATTCTGAAAATTTTGTAGTAAGAAGATATATGAGTCTAGTTTCATGAAAATATATTGGATCCTAATTTCGAGTTCTTTATCTTAAGATAAAAATAATTTAGTGACTATGACTCAAGTAGACAGCTTTGAATGAACTATAAATAATAGTTGAATTATAGAGAATGTTGCATATGGACATGAAATGTATTAAATTGATAATTAAATTTATTTATTTAGATCCAGAAGATTCAAATACGAAGCTAGATCGAGGAAAGGAAAATTTTCGGGATTAGTAGATTTTTTTTTGTTTACAAATAAGTATCAAGGTAAGTTCATGTAACTTGAATTATATTCTTAAATGCTTGAGATTGTATGTTATTGATGTGAATGTGATTTGAATGTTCATTGTATGAAAATTAATGAAACATTGATATATTTGATAAAATGGGAAGAAATCCCGGTTGAATGAAAGGAAAATTCGATGGATCTCTGAAAAGGAATTGACGGTAAAAAGGATCTAGCCCGGACGGGTGATCCTATCTTGATATAGCCCTCCCGAAGAATATGTGTAAAATGGATTTAGCCCGGGTGGGTAATCCGAATTAGGGTCTGAATCTAGCCTGGGCTGGTAATTCAGATCCAAGCTCATTAGAGTAATTGTCGTTGCAGGGGATTTAGCCTGGACTGGTAATCCCGCTGCAAGGTTGAGGTTCGTGGGAGTGTGCTCTCTGAAATGGATATGTGCGCACATGAATATGAATTGACGGACTCGGAATTGTACACTAAAAGTGTACCTCTGAAAAATCCATCGAAATTCCGATAAATTCAACGGGATAAATATGAAAAAATAACAAGGAAATGGAAATCATGGTATTGATGAGCTCATCAATCATGGTATATATTATTGGTACATGGAAATTATTGTACTAACTTGAATGTTGAGTTTGTGCATATTAGGGTAATAATGCATTGAATGGATATATGAATGTTTATTGTATTGTATTGAAAATATTAGGTAAGTATAATTCTTGTTACATGAGCTTACTAAGCACAAAGTGCTTACCCCGTTTCCTTTTTCCCTGTTTTGTAGTGTCAAGAGCTCGGAGGTCGGATTTGGTCGGAGACACATCACACTATCAACCTCAGGACTTCGGTATATAAAGAAACTTTATTTTGGAAATCAATGACATGTATAAGCTAATAAAGTAAATGTTAACGTGAAATAAATATAAAGTTAGCCATTAGTATGGTTAACAAACCTGGTTTTGGGTATGTGATGACGTTATCTTATAAATATGCATGAATTTATCTTGAAAATATGTTGAATTGGTTTGGTTGAAGTGGATTGGTCTCGATTTAATATTGCAGGGAAGGTTAGATATTTATAAAGGGGCTATATTGAATATAAAAAAAAATCGTAAACTCCGGTAATACCTCGTACACTATTCTGGCAATGAATACAGGTAGGGGGTATTACAATGTAGACTACGGGTTAGGGCACAACCGAGTAATCGGATAGTGGGTCGGTAATGGTGAGTTCCATAACTATTTTCAATAATGATCGAATTTTATAAATGAAATACTAAATCTATCAAATTTTCTAAAATTATCATGATTTTATGAAATTAAATAAACATTCGATTTCACTAGTTTTTAATGAAAAAGCCAATGGTTTTAAAATATGTTTGAAATTATGAAATTTTAATTTAGTCCATTTTTATGTTAATGTAGCCTTCAGAATCAGCCATAACATCTATGCTGGGTTAGGAAAGTTACTGTATGTGTGAGCTTTCACCAGTTGCCTGGCGGTTGTTTTATGGTAGAAAGTTGATGATAAATAGACTATCATAATGTATGTTCAATGATAATTTGTATGATATGCTTGAGTATTGTATGCATGTTGTGAAGGGGAATTATTGATGGGCTAGATGAATGTAGGATTTGGGAAATGAGAATTTTTGTTAGATACCGTCATATGGTATTGTTGAGTGCAAACCGTGATGTGTAAAGCTCCAGGCCTTACGAAAGGAAGACTATGATGTTCAAGCATCAAAGTCAGGAATGGTGAAATGGAGGAATGGACAGAGGAATAGGGAAAAAGGAATGGCATAGTTGCAAAAAAAACCCTCAACGTTTGGGGGATTTTAGTTTTGTGCCCTTGACCTTTCTATTTTTTGATTGACACCCTCAACATTACGATTTTTTAAGAAACCAACCCAATTTTAACGATCAATGTGAGTCAACCGTTAATCAAACTGTAGGTCAACATAATAGCCTGTGACATGCCACATAAATGCACGATTCCATAGATGATGTCATCTATTTAACAAAAATTTTTCTCTCTTGTCAAACACCAGTTTTTTTCTTCAAAACACATGGTTGCTGCCTTTTTCTTTCTCTCATTTTCTCTCTTGCCAAACACCATTTTTCTTTTTCAAAACATATGGTTGGCTCATTTCATTTACAAGAATATCCATTACCATGATTATAATCATGCTTTTGTGAAATTTTTGTAAACCCACACCACATTTTCAACTTAAAGTCATTGTTTTTTGTCCCCCACTGTCGGCTGCCATTTTTTTCTCTCATTTTCTCTCTTGTCAAAGATTTTTTTTGTAGGTAGCCATGGGCTAACTGTTTCTTAACATGGCTGGTTGAACTATGGGAAGTGGCTGAATAAACGAAGAGTTTATTGGGTTGGGTTGGATCGGAGATTGAAGAGAACCACCAGTCGAAAACTACAAATTCCTTCATAAGAACAGTGTAAACCAGGACTGACTCGGGTCTAAACCTTTTCATTACAGCCTCAAATAGGTTCTTGGACATTGAAAATGCTTGTTCCACAAGACCACACATGGAAGGAATGGTGGAAGAACCAAAAACCTGTTGTTCAACAGCTTCGAAAGAGTGACCTGGATCTGGATCTACAAACTTAACATTGACGGTGAAGCAAATGGATTACAGGTTTAGGTTTTTTGTTGAAACCGAGTTGCATTCATCTCCAGCTACTCTATTGATTGAAGGGTTGACGTGTTGCTTCATCCACCCAAGCATGTGATCAAAGGATCTATTTTTCATCACCAACACCACTATGGTCTTGATGGGTGAATGCTGTTGAGTTCCCAATGGTGTAAAGAGGCATGCAACAGTGAGAAATAGTGAGAAAATGAAGGAAAATGAAGGTAGTGGAATAGTTTTGGATTCCCCCATGGAAGCCTGCTGAAAAAAGATGGGATTTTTTTACTCAATTGAGGGTTTTTAAAGCTAGAACCTCTAAAATTTGAACAAAATCAATCATAAAAAAGGTGAAAACTTGATTGAGAATTCAAAGAAGACAACATCTGGTTACTTCTTTAATTTTGAGTTCAAGCAAAGCTAAACCCTATTCAACATTCACGTCTAAGCTTCTTTTTTCTCTCTCTAATCCATTTACTATTATCAAAATGGTGTTTGGCAAGAGAGAAAATGAGAGAAAAAAAGGCAACCAACGGTGGGGGAAAAAGACAATGATTTTAAGTTGAAAGTGTGGTGTGGGTTTACAAAAATTGCACAAAAGCATGATTATAATCATGGTAATGGAAATTCTTGTAGATTAAATAATCCAACCATATGTTTTGAAGAAGAAAATGGTGTTTGGAAAGAGAGAAAATGAGAGAAAAAAATGGCAGCAACCATGTGTTTTGAAGAAAAAAAAACGGTGTTTGGCAAGAAAGAGAATGAGAGAAACAATTGTTAAATAGATGACATCATCTATGGCGTTGTGTGCTTATGTGGCATGCCACATGGGCTATTATGTTGACCTACAGTTTGATTAATGGTCAACTCACATTAACCATTAGAACTGGGTTGATTTCTTAAAAAATCGTAATGTTGAAGGTGTCAATCAAAAAATAAAAAGGTTAAGGCCACAAAACCAAAAGCCCCCATACATTGAGGGTTTTTTTGTAATTAAGCCAAATGGAATTTCGTTAAGATATCGCCATATGGTATTGCTCAGTGTAAACCGTGATGTACGAAGCTCCAAGCCTCGTGGAGGGGACACTTTAGTGTTCGAACATCATGTGGATATAAGATGGATCAATATCAACGGATATTAGGTTCCATAGAGCAACTCCGTGACAGCGGTCAACAGGCTCTATGCAGCAACACCGCGACTGTGGTAAGGTCCTTGGAATGATGGAAATGTGCAAGTGTACACAATCGTGACAAGTAACAAAATGACAAGTAAATGTCAAGTTATCGTACCCACAAGGACTATAAAATAAAATTATTTTTAAAATGAAATTCAAACACTTTGGTGATTAAAAATATTTTTATTTTGAGGAAGTAATTAAAAAATAAAATTTAACTGAGTAAAATAAAATAAAATAAAAATAAAAGTTCCAATGCATGATTTCAAAAGATGATTTTAATCAAGATGAAATAATTGTGTTAGATTAATTACATTTCTTAACTTAATATTACTAAAACAATGATCATTATGTTACAAATAAATTCACAGCAACTTGGTAATTTGTTAACTATAGCACATACATACTTATTAAATTAACTTGAATATATCACTATGCCAATTCAAACAATTAATCAATTTAAATAAGCAAGTAAAAGATTACGTGAGGTAACAATGTATACCTACATTGAAACAGTTTAATCACAATAATCTTGCCAGTCATGCAAGGTTAATGTACCGTTTAATACAGTCGCAAATTTAACCCTCAATTACCTTGATGATTAAACATGCACTGATTAAGTATTGTGTCCTTTAATTACAATTTCAACACGATTTAATTATTAAGTCATTAGTTACCTTACAACAATAATGCAAGATTAACTTAATCAGGTTTTACTTAATCAAACAATTTAGCAAGACCTATAACAACATAAACATAATTTTAATAACTTAAGTGGACGAAATGCAATCTACCTAACACGAATTAAATTTAAGCCATGTTAATTAAATTTATAATAACAATAAAACAAATATTCATAGACATGTTCATAACAAAAACAATAAAAATTAAAGGATAGGAAACTAGAATCAAATCTGATGTTTCTCCGAAGCTTGACTAGTTTGCTCTGATCCTTCTTCTCCACTTGTTCTTGTTGAACTGAGGCTTCTACGCGCACTTGAATGTTGCTACCAACGATGGTTGAAGGTCTCTTTTCCAAGAGGGGAAATCGACAAGGGAATGAAAGGGAAAATGGAGAACAAAGGAAGGGTTTTGAAGAGAGAAAGTCAGAGAGAAGTGTGAAGAATGAAAGTGTGAGACGTGTGTTTCAAATGAGCAGGAAAAGGGGCATTTATAGGTTTTATAGGCTGCTAAAAATAGTAAAAATCTACAGCAATTAACTCCCCCCATGGTCGGCCACACATGTGGCAAGTTTGAAGCTTTCAAATTTTCTAAATTTAGTTAGGGGAAAATTTGCAAAAGCTTGATAAGTGGAGGGGTTTAAATGCAATTTCAAGGAAAATTCAAGGGCTGTTTTGCAAGCCAAATAATCAGATAAATAAGCTAATTGGGTTAGCATGTGGGATGATTTTGGGTAGCCTATTTGCTCTGTTGGATCAGTATCTCGGTTTAGCACAATTGGGCCTCCTTTCACAATTTAATTAATAATAATTAATTTAACCCAAAATAAATTTGATTAAAATTAAAATTAATTATATTATGAATTAATATTCATAATTTGGACTGTCTTAGGCTAAAAATTTAATTTGCCTCGATGCTTCAATAATCGCTTCTTAGTTTTGCGCTTTCTAGTAGTGTCTGTCGAGCTAGTTTTCGCCCTTTGTGCGAATCTGTCAAAAATAAATCAAAATTTATTATAAATTAATTAAATTTTAATATTTTAATAATTTAATTACAATTTAATTATTTTGTGATTATATTGTATTTTTCGACAATAATTAAACCAAAAACTGCATGAATTTGAGTTAAAAAGGGCTTGAAAAAGTATATATATTTTTATGTTTCCACACCCCCAAACCTAATTCATTGCTTGTCCCAATTAATGCACAATTTAATAAGAATTTCTTGAAAAAAACCTTTGAAAAATTCCTTCAAAAAACATTCTTCCCAAAATTATGAATTTAGTAACTTATGCTCAAGAACAAGAATTTTGATAATTATGCTACCTAATTATACATATCATTCAAATTAATCTCAATTATTATTATGATAGCAAAAATAGACTAAATACTTTCTCAATAAAGGTATGTTAAATCCCTACCAATTTGATTTTATTCCATTATTTAAGATTAAGCTACAATTATTATGTTCAATTTATGCCTTCGTATGTTGAACATAGCAATTTCTCTCCACTAATGTAGGTAGCATAGAAACTTAAATCAATAGTTCTTTTAAATAGGTTGTAATATGGCTAGGCTAGGGGTTAGTAAAAGATAGATAAATTTAGGCTAAAACCCTAGACTCAGATTGAATCAGAAATTTAGGCTAAAACCCTAGACTCAGATTGAATCAGACATTCTGAAGAATTACCTTCAATACACCAACTTATTTTGCTTTCACATGCTCTTTCGTACATCTATTTCTTTTAACTACATATGCTCTCTCTTTTTTTTTCTTTTTTTCCATGAGCATTTTGTTGTATGTTCTACAATTTTTTTGGGCATTTGATACTTCTTTTCAACTTCCCAAAACTTATTTCAAAGAATATTCTAAATAGTACTGAGTCTAGCGTTTGGGACAATTTAAAGATAATTATGAAAGAAGTGATGACTAAATATTGCAAAGGTTCAAATAGAATTAGGCCATATAGTCTCAAAGTTGGGTTTCAAGGGATAAAAATTCATCAAGATTGGCTTGAAAGGCTCAAACGGTCCAAATAAAAGTTGCCTAAATCATTTTCAACATTTCATGCTTCCTAGGATTTCGCCTAGAGAAATTACTAAGTCAATTCTAGAGATTTAAACTTTCATGCGTGCCTAGCTTTCCTGAGGAACTAAAATTTTATGGTATGATTTACATAATTTGCTAAGAGTACATTTATGTCATAATTCAGCTAGCATAACACTTATTGAAATAATAGAACTTTATTCATACTGAACTTTAGCATACTTAACAAAATTTCAAATTCTTGAACAGAATATAACTTAATCATAATTAAAAGAAAATTTTATTCTAAGAGGAAATAATTTCAATTTTTTGGTCCCCCTACTTAAGATGAACAATGTCCTCAGTGTTAGAAGTGAATAGATACTATACACTAGGTAGGACTCTGGAAAAGAAAAGTTGAGTCAATTTGACTACTTAAGTACCAAGCTCTCTCTAAATCCAATCCTAGACATGTATATATCTATTGTCATACTTCTTATATTAAAACTTGTTCATTTTTATTCATGATTTCCATCTCATGTTTTATTATGCAAAAAATAAAAATCCTAATAGATCCTAATCTTAAAATAACCTAAGAAAGAAAATAACAAAAGGTAAAGATCCCTTACCTTTTTTTTCGCAAATCCCTCAAAATCTAACTCATCTTTTTCTCCATCATCTTTGTTTTTGCATGAATCGCTTCGTTCCCTCTTCGATAATGGACTCCATGGTTCAAATATAAAATCTGGAAACTCAGGCACAAAAATAAATAGGTCATTGAATATTTTCGTAAGAGCGCTTCTCATTGAGTCATCCCATATTTTAAAATATCTAGCTTGTTGCTGCCACTGCAGATGTTGCATTATGTCCATCAACTTTGACAGTTCATCTCGAAGATCTGGGCGAGGCGATTGAGTTCTGAACATTGAGGTTGCCATGTCAGGATTCGGCTACTGGTACCATATCAAGGATTTCAGTTGACTGCATTGGTTCGATCTCTGTGGGATCCTCTTCTTTAGGATCCTCGCTCTCTTCAACTCATTTCTGTAGAATAGAATCTCTGGCTATTCAGTAGAGGTCCCAATCTGTGATTGTGTCTTACCTATAACATATCTTCTATACGTTTGCAAGAATTTTAGCTTTCAAGCATAAAATTGTTGTCGTAAAAGCCAGGACGTCTAGTGGCACAATTTTGCATTTCTCTTAGAATGATTTTTCGCACATTAATGGTCTTTGCAGTTAAAATCGAGTATAATAAGACCATTAACTCTAATGAAATTGTGGTCCCATGTGAAATAGGTGTAAGTCTGAATCAAATGAAATAGAACCATACCTTTGCTATTGGTGTCAAATATTCTTTACGGCAAGTATGAGTTCCATTCTTTGACACAGTCCACTTAAAACCCAAAACTATAAGTTCCTCAAGAATTTCTTGCAGATTTTCAGCCTCAAAATTTCTCATCAAGGAAGAATATTTGTTGTCTTTGAAATTAGGTAATTCAAAGCATTCATTAATAGCGTTTAAGCTTATTAGTACATTATTCCTCGAATAGAAACTTTCGTTAAATCGTTTGAGGTCAAATTCGCATAAAATTCACGAATTAATTCCTCATCTGCACTAGGTCTTTTCTCATAAAACAACTCCCAACTGAGAGCTTCAGCAATTTGTCAAATGCGTTCCATGAAATCAATGTAGTTGCTTTCTTTTAACGTAAAGCCTTTTTCAGGGTGCATTTGTTGATTCTTGAACACACTTCCGTATCTCACTTTGGCTTCTTCATAGTGAAATTTATTTTGTGATTTGTCAAGAGGGACGAGTTCTTTTGCGATGCATGATTAACCTAAACATAAGATGGAAACAAATATTTTCTCAAAAATTTAATTAGTCTAAAATATTAACAATTCAAAACAAATTGAAAAGTTAAATAATTAAAACAAATTAAAATTTAGGAGAAAACTTTCTTACCACCTTTCTATAAAAATTTAAAACTCAATAAATAAAATTACAAGCAAAAGATTTTAATTGAAGGATGGTTGGAAGGGTTATCGGCTAAGTGTGGTGTGTTAGATACGGCTTGGTGTGATGAAGACAGTACCAATGTGGGGTATTGGCGCAAGTAGCAGGGCACGCGTATGCCACGCGGATGTTGGGGAACTATTGGGCGCGTGTCGCACGGAGGTTGGTGAGCTGCTAGGCACGTAGGCAGATGTGCGAGGGAACAGTAGGACCTAGCGTAAGAAGCAAAAGTAGCTTTCAAGGCAAAGTATGCACTTAACACCCCTAACTCGTATCCGTCACTAGAATAGGGTTACAAGGCATCATCGAACAATACATATCATTCACCTACATAACATATTCATTTATGCATTCATATATAAAATCCATTCAAATCATTCACATTGCCCCTTATAAGGCTCTACGAGACCTTAAGACATGCATAAAAGTGGTTCGGGACTAAATTGATAACATTTGCAAAGTTTGAGAAACTAAGAAAATTTTTCAACATTAAAGGGCCACACGCCCATATGAACAAACCGTACATGGCTACCAGACACGCCCGTGTCACAGGCCATGTGAAAACAAGGCATACATACTGACTTGCACCACACAGCCGAGGACAGGCCCGTATGTCATGGCCGTGGGAAAACTAGAGGGGTTACTGACTTGTGTCACACTGCCGGCCACACGCCTATGTCCCAACCCATGTGCCAAACATGTCCAGTAGACACGCCCGTGTGTCTAGCCGTGCCAAACCTGTAGAGTATACTGACTTAATTAGAAATGGTACCCAGGGGACACACGGCCATGTAACGTGACTATGTGTCGCACACGGCTGAGACACACGCCCTTGTCCCTGCCCGTGTGGACAAAAATAGGCCATTTACCAAGCCAATTTGCAACCCTTTTCTTATGCACACCTAGCAACCAAAATGGTACCATCTCATTACATTTATAGGCAGCTAAAACATGACAATTCATACACATATTATGCCATCTAACTTCAACCATTTCAACTACTCAATTCCTTATTCATAACTTACCAAAACATTATACCAAAATCACCAAATTCACATAACTTCTACATGTATTTTCATCACCTTACCATCAACTAAATCATGCTTCTCAAACATATCAATTCATCATCTATAAACCATACCATAATATACCATTCCTCAAACATTTATAACTAACCAAATGAGTAACCATTTAGTCATATCAATAACTATGGCAAACAATGCCAAAACACAAGACATTATATACATCACATGTAACACTTATCCAAAACATAATTTTAAGCCAACTTAAATGGCCAAATGCATACCAACATTTCAAATAAAAGCAAGTCAACTCTCATGGCTATAACAAACCATAAAACATATCATCAACTCACTAGCCTATACATGTCATATACCAAATTTACAAGCATCCAAAAATACCAACAAGTAGTCGATATTGTGATGATGGTTCCCGATGATCTCCTATGTCTGAGCTAGCTTCGATAATCTATAAAACATGGAAGAACACACAAAGTAAACTTCAAATGATTAGTAAGACATATACAAATAAAGTCAATACATGAATATTTGCATATCAATTCAAATATGCTAAACATAGATAATCACATTCAAATTCACAAACCTTTCTCATTGAACATATATTCCATGTCTTAAACAAGTTCATCAACTATTTCCCCTTTTCAATACTCGTGTGAATTTCGTATGTACTTGAGTCACTTGGTTCATTCACATATTCTTTCTCGACTTGACCTTACCCATTGAACCGTTCAGAATCGTTAAGGATACTCGGTAATCACATATAACTCGTACAATGCCATATCCCAGATATAGTCTTACATATTATTACATATCGATGCCACTGTCCCAGACAGGGTCTTACACATAGTCGATTATCGATGCCAATGTCCCAGGCACGGTCTTACACGTAACCACAATACAATGCCAATGTCCTAGACATGGTCTTACATGTAATCTCATCTCGGTAACCTAATGTCATGACATTCGTATTCTATACTATTCCTAAGGTTCGTACGGGACTTTTGGATATCGTAACTTTGTCGATTCTTGCTCGTATTTTCTCATTCAACATTCATAGAAATTCAATGACAACTAAAGATGTATAATTCAATTTAAAGACATTTATTTGCATATGAACTTACCTCGTAGTCGAAATAGAGGAACCGGATCGACTATTCGATAACTTTTGATTTCCCTCGATCTAAATCTGATTTCTTTCATTCATGATCTATATACATTCAAAATTAACTCTTTTATTCATCAACACATTCAATTTAGTCCACAAACACATATTTGGGCATTTTTTCACTTTAGCCCCTAAAGTTCCACATTTATTCAATTTAGTCCCTATTTCACAAAAACACAAATTACACAAAATTTAATAAGACCTATGCTTAGCTAAATTCTCTATAGGTCCCTAACAGCCCATATTTCACATTTATTTCACATTTTAACCCTTCAATTTACGCTTTTCACAATTAAATCCCTATTTGACATTTTTGTCAAAAATCACTTAACAAAATTTTAATATCTATCATCAAGCTTTCATAATTCATAAACAATCATTCAAAAGCTCAAGCATTCATCAATGGAAACTCAAAAATTCATCAACAATTTCAGAAATTAGGGTACGGGCTAGCTAGATTAGTAAGCAACGATCACAAAAACGTAGAAATCATTAAAAATCGAGCTCGAAACATACATCAATCAAAGCTTCAAAGATCCGAACCCTAAAAACATATTCTAAGCTTCTTTTTCTTTTTTTCGGTGAAGATGTTGATAATAAAGCTTGATTTTAACTTTGTTTTATTTTAATATCATTAATAAACATTTTACAAATTTAACCTTAATGTAAAACATTTAATATCACATAATTCGGGGCCATTTATGTCAAATTCCACTAATCATGGTCTAATTACATCATTAGGGCCTCACATTTAATAAGTCATGGCAATTAAGCACTTTTAACATATAGAATGCAACTTTTGCATTTTACGCGATTAAGTCTTTTTTCTCAAATTGAGCTATTAAACGATAAAATTAGCTCACGAAATTTTCACACATATATATTCACATGTTGTAAACACCAAAAATAATATTAAAATAATTTTTTGACCTTGAATTTGTGGTCCCGAAACCACTACTCCGATTTACATAAAACCGGGCTGTTACATGCGCAGTAGGTGCAACAACAGGGAGTAGGCTGGTGGGCTATTGGCGTGCGCGGGCTAGAGCTGGAAGCAACAACTGGCATGTGTTGGAGCTACTGGTGTGTCAATGGTGGGTGTTGGTGTGGTTTGGTTAAAGTGATGAAGGTGTGTGGAATATATAGTGAAGAGAGCAGGAGTTCAATTACAATTCTTAGAAACAAATTAATAATTAAAATATTCTAAATCCTAATTCCATAAAAAGTTAATAACAATTAATAATTAATATGATGTATATTAAAATATTATTTGCTATTAATTTATTGAATTAAAAACTATTAATTAAAATATGATCGAATTTAAACTAATCCTAATTCTATATAAAGTTGATAATAATTAATATATTATAATAAATATAATTATATATTAGTTATTATCATCTTATTTATTAAAATTAAATCAAAAACTTTTATTTTAGCTACCATAAAAATATTTACAAAAAGAGATAGCTAATTTCAATATTTACAAAAAGAACAACCAAAATTTTCAAATAATTCAATTAAGTACCTATATTTAAAGAAAATTTGAAAATTGAGCTGCAATTAAAACTTAGATCAAAATTGACCCTTTTATTTGAAGAACTAAAAATTTATTTTGCCATTTAGGAAATAATTTCTAGAAAAATTATGTTAAAATCAATTCCCAGAAAAGATTGGAGGGGTCACAAGTGGCCTTGCTTAAGTTCCAATCTCCTAGACAGAATTTATTTGAACATACTAATCTCGAAAATATACCTTAAATCACTTATTTAAAAAGAAAGTGAGAAACATTAAATCTCTGATAAAATAAACGAGACTTTATCCCGCTCAAATTTATCTCTCCAATAATGTTTTAAGCGCTGAGTATTGACTCAAAAATTACCTCCTTACCTTGAAGTTCGATAACTCCGTATGGAAAAACTTGGCTAATCGTAAATGGACCGAACCAACGTGATTTTAACTTACCTGGAAAGAACCTCAATCTGGAATTGAATAATAAGACTAGCTGACTTACTTCAAATTCTCAGACTCGAATGTGCTTTTCATGCCATCTTTTAAGTATTTCCTTGAATAGTTTGGCATTCTCATATGAGAACATTTGGAACTCTTCTAACTCATTAAGTTGAAGCATCTGTTTCTCTTTAGCAAGTTAATATCCAAGTTGAGTTGTTGGAGCACCCAGTAAGCTTTGTGCTCTAACTCCAAAGGCAAATGACAAGATTTCCCAAAGACCAACCTATAGGGTGAAATCCTTAAAGGTGTCTTATATGTTGTTCTGTAGGCCCATAAAGCATCGTCCAGTCTTTTGGACCAATCTCGTGATTCAGACAAACGACCTTCTTGAGTATGCCTTTTATCTCTTTCCTCGCCAGTTTAGCTTGCCCGTTCGTCTGTAGATGGTAAGCTGAGGCAACATTGTACTTCACTCCATGTTTATCAAGTAACCATTTCAACCATTTGTTCACAAAATGGGACCCTTCATCACTAATGATAGCTCTTGGGGTTCCAAAACTTGCAAACACATGCTTTTGCAAAAACTTCATTACAACTTTAGCATTGTTCATCAGATATGTTTCGGCCTCAACCCACTTAAATACTTAGTCTATTGCTACCAATATGTACTTGTGACCAAAAGACAGAGGGAAAGTACCAAGGAAGTCAGTACCCCAGGATAATTCTACCTCAATGATGTTTGTCCAGGGCATCTCATTTCTGTTGATGATGTTTCCAAATCTTTGGCATCGATCACAACCCTTTACATAAGCATACGCATCTTTGAATAGCTTTAGCCAAAAGAATTTAACTTGCAATACTTTGGCTGTAGTACGTGTACCTCCGAAGTGTCCCCACTTGGATTTGTGTGACAATGATATAAAATCTTATGTACTTCATCTTTTGCCACACATCTCCTAATCATTCAATCTACACACTTCTTGAACAAGGATGGTTCTTCCCAGAAATAGTATTCACATTGTGAAGAAACTTTTTATTTTGTTGATATGACTTATCAAGAGGCATCAAACCACAATCTAAATAGGTGGCAAACTTAGCAAACCAAGGGGTATTATGGACATGATTTACCTAAAGTATGTGCTTGTCTAGAAATGTCTCCTGAATGGGTATAAGTGGAGAATTTCCTTCTTGCAGCTCCAAACTGGACAAGTGGTTTGCTACTTGATTTTCTACCCTTTTTATCTTGAATTTCTAGATCAAATTCTTGGAGTAGAAGTACCCATTGGATCAACCTCAGCTTAGCGTCTTTCTTGGCAAGTAAATACTTAATTGCTGAATGATCCTTATAGATCGTCACTTTGGTTCCTACAAGATAAGATCAAAACTTGTCAAAAGAAAACATAATAGCAAGTAGCTCTTTCTCTATTACAGTATAATTCAATTAAGCTCCCGTCAGAGTCTGATTTGCATAGTAGATGGGATGAAAAACTTTATTCCTTCGTTTTCCCATCACAACTCCTATCGCGAAGTCACTTGCGTAACACATTAGTTCAAATGGCAATTCCTATTGTGACAATGATGGGTGCTGAAACTAACCGACTCTTCAAATCATTGAAAGCTCTTAAGCACTCCTTGTATCACCCCTTACCTGTATTCCGAGCCTGGAACAGGGTACGAGGCATTACTGCACATCAACACCAACAAACGTGCAAAATCGGGTCATAAAATTTAATTCATTTTAAAATTATTCATGCACAAGCATGCCGTCCCTTATATGAGCCTATGAAGCCCAAAACATAAATTGGAAAAGGTCTGAGACTAAATCGAGAAATTTGAAAACTCTTGGGAAAACTTAGAAAATTTTTCCATGAAATAGGGTCACACGCCCGTGTACCTTTGACACACCCATGTCCTCAAGCCGTGTAACTCTCTGTTTATAACGTCAGCAAACAAATTGAACCACACGGCGAAGCCACACGTCTGTGTACTAAGGCCATGTTCCCCACACTGTTGAGACACATGGCCGTGTCTCATCCTGTGTGGCCAACACTTAGGCTATTTTCCAAGCCTTCATGTTACCTTTAATCCTTCACATCTTTATACACACCACGGACACATTTCATGGCATCATTTTAATTAATGGTCATAACCATCTTGAATGGTCATAAAGCATGCATCCAACACACATGACATAATACCCACCAAGCATGGCAAACAACCACAATCACATCATAGGCATGAAGATATAGCATAGATAGATAGGTTTACACACCATACCCAAAATAAGACACACCTTTTGGCCATATACAAATAACTCAATCTAAGCCAGTACATTTGGCTAATCATAAATATATATATCATAAAACCCTAATCACTATACATGCCACTCACTTGAACACACTTAACATATATCAATATTCCAAGGGTGATGATGCCTCCGACGATCTCCAATCCCAAGCTAACCTAATAACACTACAGAAAATGAAAGGAAGGAAGTAAGCTTCATAGCTTAGTAAGACCGTATGAAAATAATAGTCAATTTATCAATTTGCTTCTCAAGGTAACATAACCATTTTTGCACTTTTACTTATGTTCATATCAAGTTGTTTCCCCGAGTCACAGTCACTAAATTTTTTATAACTAGAGCTACGGACTCCAAATTAAGATCCGGTAATTTTTTTCTGAAACTAGACTTACATATCTTCTTACCATAAAATTTTTAGAATTTTTTGTCTAGTCAATAAGTACAGTTTATTCTTTACAGTCACCCTTGTTTCACTGTCCGACAGTTCCAACCCCTCTTCACTAAAAATTAATTATCTCATAATATGGGACTCGGATGATGTTCCCATCTATTTCTCTTGAAAATAAGAATTCTAAGCATATTTTTTTACAATTTTTAATGATGTTCTCAAATCAGAACAGGGGATTTCGAAATCGTCCTAACTTTGTTTCATACAAATTCAAATATCTCATAATATGAAATTCTTTTTCATACACCATTTCCTTTATAAGAAACTAGACTCGATAAAATTTAATTCCATATTTTATTCAATCTCTATCCCTCTTTCCACTATTTTTGGTGTATTTTCAAAGTTATACCACTGCGGCTGTCCAAAACTATACTCTTTCATAACCATTTTTAAATAGGCATTTATGCCAATCCATTTCTTCTTTCATGTTCATTAGGCCACAAGATAAAGGGATAAACATATCATGTCTCAATTTAATTTGGCCTAAAAGCCTTACACATAATCACCAATCACATTTATCATATATTTGTACATCATAAACTTAAACCAATAATCACAAGGTCATTTTCATTGTGCTCATGAATCCACAACTTTATGAAATCAAGAGTCTTATCATTATGTACATACCTATACCATCTCATAATATAATCAAATTTATTCTCACCATGACGTACCCTATTGGGTCTATTGTCAAATCATTCTTTGAACTACCCGTTGAACACTTGGGATACTATTAGATACATAGAAAGCTTGCACATAAGTGCCACATATGTAGCCAAGGCTACCTCATATCTCATATCACATATTGTTCACTCTCAAGCTGATCACGGGCTTGCTCACACAAGCTGACAGTCAGGACGTAGCTACACGGGCTGCTCACACAAGCTGAAGGGTGTCTGTAACACATGCCGGATTACCCAGCCACCGGTAGGAAGTACAAGACCAACACCCGGATCCACAATCACATAATCGCATATCTCATAAGCTCATAATCACATAGTTCCTAGTGACATGTCACATTGTATTCTAATCTATCCCTAAGGTTCAAACGGGATTTTTTCTCAAAAACACACCTTCGACGAACTCGATCACATAGACAACAACATTCTTCATGATGAAGGATTATCATATAATCTCACATAATGATAACAATATTGTCACTTACCTTTAAGTGTGGAAATTACAATTCATGCAAGATTCAAAACATTAATATATATGCTACTCATTGCATTATTCACATGCGAACTTACTCGTTTCCAATGGAATATCATATTCCATCAAATTTCCAATGTATCAAATCATCACATAAATGTTATTAACAATTGGCATCACTTTCTCATACTCAATATCATCAACATATAATTTAATACAATTATTGCAAGATAGATTTCAAGTATATTAACAATATCGTGGATAATATGTTTATTTAGTCACACGGGCTTACCTCAAATGTAATTTCGGCTAATTACGCCATTTTAGTCCATAACCTCGTACTTTTCAATTTAAGCCCGAATCTCAGTTTCTTGATCTAAAATGATTAAATTCACTACTTTAAATCCTTACATTAACCAATATATTCCATAATTTATACTTTGGAAACATGACCATTTTACCAATTTATACTTTGGCAAAATGACCATTTTACCCCTAGACTTTCACAAAAATTACGATTTTACCCCTGGGCTCGTAAATCGATTTTAATCAAATTTTCTTATTACCCAAGCCTAGCTGAATTCTTTTCATACCTATAGCATCTCTCAATTTCAAACATTTCACACAATTACCATCCATTTAACAAACTTTACAAATTGGTTCATACTAGGTGTTTTCATGAAAACCCTTTTCACAAAAGTTGTTTATTACACAACCAAGACTCACTTTCTTCCATTAAACATCAAAGAACATGCATGACACATATGGGTGAATTTTTAAACATAAACCCTAGCTCAAAATAATGATAGAAATAGCTATATCATGCTTCAAGGATCTCAAAAACATCAAAAACCAACACCAAAATGAGTTACATGAAATGGGTTTATGTTGCTGAAATTTTCAAGCTCCCATGGAGGTTTTCTTCCCTAATTTTTGGTGGAGAAAGATGGAAAATAAGGGTGGCTATTTTTTTTATTAGTCTTTGCATATGTCATCAAATACCAACCATACCAAATTTTGACTTTTCAAAATTTTCTTATCCTTATGGCCCGCCATCACTCCCCAAATGGCCTATTTTCACTTTAAGACCTCCAATTTTGGTTCTCTAGCTATTTAACATATTTGGGTAGTAAAACAAAACTTTTTCCCTTTATGCAATTTAGTCATTTTTCGCAATTAAGATCACAAATGCTAAAATTAATTTACCAAAATTTTCATGCACTCATATAATCATGCTATAACACCCAAAATAATATCAAGAATTATTTCTCCAGCCTCGAAATAGTGGTTCTGAAACCACTGTTCTGACTAGGCCCAAAATCGGGCTATTACACTCCTCATGAAATTTGAACATCGTGTCATTGCCATTAATTTGCATAAGAGTTTAGAAATTTTGGAGAAGTCCTTGATAAATCTCCAATAGAAATCGGTGTGGCCTAAAAAGCTCCTAACACCCTTTACAGATGTTGGAGGTAGGAGTTTCTCAATAACATCAACCTTTACTTTATCTACCTCGATTCCATGTCTTGTTATCCAATGCCCTAGAACAATACCTTTCGTACCATGAAATGGCACTTTTCCCAGTTGAGTATGAGGTTTTTTTCTACTCATCACCTTTACCTTGGCTAGATTAGCTAAGCAATGATTATAAGTGTCTCTAAACACTGAAAAATCATCCATAAACACTTCCAAATACTTTTCAACCATGTAGTAAAAATAGACATCAGACTTATTTAAAATGTAACAGGTGCATTACATAAACCAAATGGCATGTGTCTAAATGCAAATGTACCATACGGACATGTGAATGTTGTTTTTTGTTGATCTTCTGGCACTACTGTAATCCGATTATACCCTGAGTATCCAACATTTGGTCCAAGAACATTAAAGGAAAATGATCTTTCCTAATCGCCTTGTTCAACTTTCGGTAATCTATGAAAATTCCCCATCTCGTAACCATTCTAGTTGGTATCAACTCATTATTCTCGCTCACAAAAGTCGTAATACCTCTTTTATTTAGCAAGCATTGGACCTGACTTACCCATGAACTATCTGAGATGGGGTAAATTATACCCGTATCTAACCACTTAATGATTTCTTTCTTTACCATGTCCTTCATGATGGGGTTTAGTCTTGTTGTCCATTAATTGTCCTTTTCTTGCCATCTTCCAAGATGCTCTTGTGCATGCATACAAATGGGCTAATACCAAGAATATCAGCTATGGTCCACCCGATAGCCTTCTTGAATTGTTTCAATACTAAGATGAGTTTTTCTTCTTGATCTTCAGTCAACTCCGCTAAAATAATCACAGGGAAAGTAGAAGCGTTACCTAAATAAACATATTTTAAATGGGAGGGAAGTACCTTCAGTTCTAATTTAGGTGGCTCCTCAATCGATGCTTTTGGCTGGACGTAGTCTCTACTTTCTAACTTCAAATATTCAAAGCGGGATTCCGGATTAAATCCCCTTTGATTAGCTTCTAGCAAAGCTAAGTATTCCTCCCCCTTTTCATCACTTCAAGGGTTTGATGTTAAAATTTGCTCCAACAGGTCCTCAACATAGTTGAGTTTCCCTTACATGACTAATTCCTCTAACTCGGATACTACAGAGCAATCATCAAATGTATCAGGAAATCACATAGACTTAAAAACATTAAATGTTACCTGATTGTCCTGAACACGCATAGTAAGCTCACCATTCTGCACATCAATAAGGTTCCTTCTATTTGCTAGGAAAAGCCTTCCTAGGATGATTGGTACCTCTTTATCTGCTTCAAAGTCTAGAATAACAAAGTTAGCAAGAAAAATAAATTTATCTACATGTACCAATACATCCTCGATTTTTCCTTCTGGATGTGCTAATGATCAATCCACTATTTGAAGTGTAACGTAGTAGGTCTAATTTCACCTATCCCTAACTTTTTACCAAATCACATAGTGCCTTACCACAATACGTTACTCCAAAGTGGCAAGGTATGGTAAAACATCCAGGATCTTTCAACTTTGGGTGTAGTTTGTCTTGAAGATATACACTGCATTCCATCATTAAGGCTACCGTCTCAAATTCTCCAAGTCTCCATTTCTTGAACAAGATATCCTTCATGAATTTCATGTAATTCAGCAATTGTTCAAGTGCTTCTGTAACATCCTGAATTAGGGCTTAGTCAGAATAGTGACTTCGAGACCACAAATCTAAATTATAAATAATTATTTTATGATTATTATAAGGCCTATGACATGTTTATATGCTTGTGTAAAACTTTCATGAAGAAATTTTATGTCTAAGGTGCTCGATTGGACTTTAAGGACTAAATTGAATAAATTGTAAAACTTGAGTTCTAGAAGCTTTAAGCATAAAATTGAATTGAATTAAAAATTAGAGGTCCTTAAAGATTAATTTGACCAAGTTCTAAAAATTTGAGCAAAAATGGACATGGTTAGGTAAAATTTCAAAGAAAGTCATTAAGGGCATTTTAGTCATTTTGTAAATAAATGAATTAAAAAGGGAAATTAAGCCAAAATTTCTCATCTTCTTCCCCATCCAGCTGAATGTTAGAGGAACCCATGGCTAGGGTTTATGTTCAAGCTTCTAAGCTCGTTTGTAAGTGATCCTGAGCCCCGTTTTTAATGTTCTTTACATATTTAAAGTCTCGGTAACTCGTTTTAGCTATTTCCACCATTATTTTGAGCTAGGGTTTGTGTTTAAAAATTTACCCATGGATTACATGCATGTGTTTTGATGTCTAATGGTAGAAAATGAATGTTGGGTGTTAAATAAACGACTTTTACTAAGTGATTTTCAGTGAAATTGTCAAAAAGGACTGTTTTGTAAAAGTTATAAAATTTGTCATAAAAGTGTGATTTGGCTAGACTTAAAATGCAAGGAAATTGAATAAAAACCATTTTACGAGCCTTGGGGAGAAAGTGCAAATATGTGAAAGTTTAGGGGTCAAAATGTAAATTTGTAAAAATATGATTTTTGGACCCATATGAATAATGTGACTAATTAGTAAGCTAAATATGATATTGTAGATCAAGAAAAATGAGTTTCGGGCATAGATTGGAAATGAATGAGATTATGGACTAAATCGAAATATATAGCCGTGCTCGAATTCGAGGTAAGTTCGTATGTCAATAATAATGAAATAATATCATTGTTTATGTTTGAACTCAAATTAATGTGTGAACATTATGTGGTGAATATTTATATAGTTGATATGATGATTGTATTATGTGACAAATGCCTAAATGTAATTACGAGCAATGCCATGATTATTTCATGAATATGAGAATGGTGAATTTGTAAGCATGAATGATATTACAGTCGTTATCCACGATGATAGGAACAAGTACGATGAAGATGCTATGTGCAATGAGAAAAAACTCTGTTTGAACCTTAGGAATAGTTTAGGATAAAGTGACATGTCACAAGGAATTTAGAAATTTGAGCTCGTTGAGCGGTTCGAGTTCGTGATATATGTGAGAATCTGAACTTGTTGAGTGGTCCAAGTTCGTGATATATGTTGCATCCGAGCTTGTTGAGAGGTCCGAGTTCATTATGGATGCGAGCATCCGAGCTCGTTGAGAGGTCCGAGTTCATAATGGATGCGATTCATGTAACATCCGAGCTCATTGAGAGGTTCGAGTTCATTATGGATGTATACATGTTATGAGGTAGCTTTGGCTACGTATGTATATGTGGCACTTAGGTGCAAGTTTCCGCGTATCGAATAGTATTCCTAGTGTTCAACGGGTAATGTAATGAATGTGATGAAGTCCCAAGGAGGGCATGTTAAAGAGGTACGGTTATATGATACACTACGATGAGTACAGGTACGTATGCTAAACTTATGACTAATGTCTTGGTAAAGATCGATTTATGATGAGCAAGTATATATGTGTATATGATAAGTAAGCCAAAAGGGTATGAATGATGAATAATCTTTATGGTTATGTTATAATGTCTTTGTGAAATTGAACATGAAATCCATGAAATGGTAAGTTCATGATTAGTTGAAAATGAACTTATGATAGCTACCAATATATTGTACTAAGACAGTATTGGACATTAGCAGTTGTGTGATTTTGAAAATCCACCAAAAATTGTGGAAATTGAATTAGAGACTGAATAAGATATGAGATTAAATCTTATTGAATCTAGGTTCATATAGAACAAACAATGTAAGAAAAAGAGTTTCATATTATGAGATATTTGAACTTTTGTGAGATAGAGACAGAGTGATTTCGGGCTCCTCTGTCTCGAATTTGGGAAATTCCTAAAAATTGTAAAAACATGATTATAGGCTAGGACTTATATGAATAAATACTTAATGAGTTTATTTTCAATAGAAATAGACGAGAACATTAATCAAAACCTTTACTATGAGATAATCGATTTTTAGTAAAGAAAGGTCGAAGCTGTCAAATAGCAAAACGAGGGTAACTTTAAAGAATAAATTGTACTTATTGGCTAGGAAAAAAATTCTAAAAGTTTTATGGTAAGAAGATATATGAGTCTAGTTTTAGGGAAAATTATTGGATCTAAATTTGGAGTTCCGTAGCTCCAACTTTAAATGATTTAGCAACTATGACTTGAGAAAACAGCATGACCAGAATATAAGTAAAAGTATAATTATGGTTGCATTACCTTGAGAAACATAATGACATATTGCTTATTATCTTCATATGGACTTACTAAGCTTTAAGCTTAATACCTCCTTTCCATTTCTTTAGTATTACACGTTAGCTCAGGGTTGGAGATCGTCGGAGGCAACCTCACACTATCAAGCTACCTCATTTGGAGTATTGATGAATCTTAATGTCTTCAAGTGAGTGGCATGTATAGGGACTTAATTATTTATATGTGTTCTTATGTTTTTTCCAAGTTGTTGGCTTATATTACTACATTGTGTATAGCCATGAGATGTGGCTTATGATGGTTATGGCTTGTAAGCCTATTTATCTAAGTTAGGTATTGATACCTGGTGATGTGGTCATGTGATGATATTTGTTTGATATGAATGGTTAGTATTACGGTATGTATGCTTGATGAATGTCTTATGACCAAACGAAGTGGTCATAATCAGAGAATAAAAGTGTGATATGGCAAAGTTAATAATGCTTGAACATGAAATTAGTGTGGAATGACTTATGCAAGCATGGTATAAGTGTATAAGTAATAATCAAAATGACATGTTCAATTGATTATGAATTTGGTGTGTTTAGAGTTGGTATAAAATGAGTAAGCATACATTATATGTCTATAATGTATTTAAGTATGTGAAGTATTAATGGTAATAAAAGGGCTTGGAAAATAGCTTAAGTGCTAGCCTTACGGACAAAGATACGGCTATGTGTCTCAATCGTGTGGAGAACACGGCCTAGCATATAGGCATGTGGCCTGGCTGTGTGGTTAAATTTGTTTTGCTGACATCATAAACAAAGAGTTACATGGCCTGAGGACATGAGTGTGTTGGAGACACACGGGCGTGTCCCTGTGTCCACACAGGCGTGTGACCCTGTTTCATGAAAATTTCTCTAAGTTTTCCCAAAGCTTTCTAAAGTTCTCGGTTTAGTCCCGAACCACCCCGATGCATGTTTTAGGCCTCGAAGGCCTGTATAAGGGATGATTTATATGTGTTTGAATATTTCAAAACATGAATGAAATTTTATGGCCCGGTTTTGCATGTTTGTCAAT
Source organism: Gossypium hirsutum (assembly GCF_007990345.1). Taxonomy (NCBI): domain Eukaryota; kingdom Viridiplantae; phylum Streptophyta; class Magnoliopsida; order Malvales; family Malvaceae; genus Gossypium; species Gossypium hirsutum. The sequence continues at coordinate 58,500,090 of NC_053436.1, read as the reverse complement.
GTTTAAGTCCAGTAACGCCTCAAATCCTGTCCTAGCTTCGGATACAGGTAAGAGGTGTTACAGCTTCTACCAACGGAATGTTGATATGAAGTTGCATGAGTACATCTAGAAATTTCTTGAACTGGACTTCTTGCTTCTACTTCTGAAGTCTTTGAGGGTAGGGTGGTGGAGGATTATTTATTAGAATTGGTTGATTCGTCTTCTGTGGCAATTCTATATCTAATGGAGTTGTTATTTTATCAGGATTGACTGGTTTAAAAGTTACCTTATCAAATTTTCTAGACTCTAGTTCTGGTGAAGCTGGAATTTCAACACTCGGTTGAACTTCCATTGAATCTTGAGCATCAGTTGGCTCTTCTTCAACTTTGATAATGTTGGGCTCTAATGTCTTTCTGCTCCTCAATGTCAATGCTTTACAATGCTCTTTCCCTAGATTTCTTGGGTTTTTCGTATCACTAGGCAGAGCACATTATGGTCAGTTCCTAAGTTCAGTAGCAAGTTGACCCACTTGATTCTCCAAATTCCTTAAAGTGGCGTCATTCTTTGCCATATATGCCTTCAATAGGTTCTACAAACTATTGAAAGGTTCAGCTTGAGTTGGTTTCTGAATTTGTTAGGTAAAAATAGGTGGTTAGGTCAGTCTAGGTTGGACGCAAGTGTTACTAGTTCAAGCCCCTTGGTTACTCCAGGAAAAGTTAGGGTGGTTTCATCAAGATGGGTTATAAAAATTACATTGCAGTCCTTTCCTTCCTCGGTTCTGTTTCTGATTACCCATGTAATACACAGATTCTGGGTTTGATGGACATTCTTTGAACAAATGTCTTTCCCCACAGTAGACACAAGCTATATTTTCAAATTGATTGAGTGGCTGAGCTGCAAAATTATTAAACCCATTAGCTGTAAAATTTTTAAGCATTGAGGAAATTGAGGATACCTGAGATGTAAGTGAAGTGAGAGCGTCCACTTCATGAACTCTAGTGACTCATCTTCCCGATGTTGTTCAATTGGTTGGCCATTGATAATTGTTGTTGGCAATCCTTTCATTGACTTCATAAGCCTCGTTATACGACTTAGAAAGGAGAGCACCAATAGCAGAAGCATCCACTACCATCCTCGTGTGAGCATTGAAATCGTTATAAAATGTCTCAAGTTGGATACAATGAAGGATTCCATGATGAAGGCACTTACATAATAATTCTTTGTACCTTTCCCATGCCTCATACAAGGACTTGTCATCCATTTGCTGGAAAGCAGTGGTCTCGTTCCTCAACTTAGCATTCATGCTAGGAGGGAAATACTCCATGTGGAATCTTTCTGCTAACACTTGTCATGTGGAAATGGAATTTGGTAGCAATAAGTTCAACCAAGCTCGAGCTCTATCCCTTAGCAAATATGGTAATAGCTTTAATCATAGTGCATCTTCAGTTACTCCGGCTAACTTGAAAGAATCACTCACCTCCGTAAACAGTATTAAGTGAAGGTAAGGATCTTCGGTAGGCATTCCACTAAATTGGCTCACTATCTGAAGCATCTAAAACATGACTGACTTCAGCTCGAATGTTGTGCCTCAATTTCAGGTCTCCTAATACCCAAACTAATATCATGAAACACTAGCATAGCATACTGTCTTAGAGCTCTATCCCTATCATCAGCAATAAGGATAGGATTTTGAGCAAGGTTTGCTCCATTTCCTTGATTCGAATTTTTGTATTTCATCTCTTCGGTCCTTCTTTGAACTGCTTGTTTTCTTCTTTGTCGAAAAGTTCTTTCAATCTCAGGGTCTACAAGAAGTAAATCAATAATTCAATCAATACTCATAAACACCTAAAAAAACACAAAAAAATTAATTAAGTTAAAATTGAACAGAAAAATAAACCAAAATGCAAAATTAACAAATTCACAAATATTGACTTTTAAAACAGTCCCCGGCAACGGCGCCAAAAACTTGGAACAATAGAAATGTGCAAGTGTACACAATCGCAATAAGTAATAAAGTGACAAGTAAATGTCGAGTTATCGTACCCACAGGGACTGTGAAAGAAAGTTATTTATGAAATGAAATTCAAACACTTTGGTGATTAAAAATATTTTAATTTTGATAAAGTAATTAAAAACTAAAATTTAACTAAGTAAAATAAAATAAAAATAAAAGTTCCAATGCACAATTTCAAAAGATGATTTTAATCAAGATTACATGATTGTGTTAGATCAATTACATTTCTTAACTTAATATTACTCAAACAGTGTTCATGTTGTTACGAATAAATTCATGGCAACTTGGTAATTTGTTAACTATAGCACATACAGACTTACTAAATTAACTAATCACTTGAACATATCATTATGTTAATTCAAACAATTAATCAATTTAAATAAGCAAGTAAAAGATTAAGTGAGGTAACAATGTATACCTGCATTGAAACAGCTTAATCACAATAATCTTGCCAGTCATGCAAGGCTAATGTACCTTTTAATACAGTTGCTAATTTAACCTTCAGCTACCTTAAATGATTAAACATGCACTGATTAAGTATTGTTTCCATTAATTACAATTTCAACACGATTTAATAATTACGTCATTAGTTACCTTACAACAATAATGCAAGATTAACTTAATCAAGTTTTACTTAATCAAACAATTTAGCAAGACCTATAACAACATAAGCATAATTTTAATAACTTGGGCGAAATGCAATCAACCTAACACAAATTAAATTTAAGCCATGTTAATTAAATTTAGAATAACAACAAAACAAATATTCGTACAAAAAAAATAAAAATTAAAGGATAGGAAACTAGAACCAAATCTGGTGTTTCTCCGAAGCTTGACTAGTTTGCTTCGCTTGTAACACCCTAACCCGAATCCGTCGCCAAAATAGGGTTACACAGCATTATCAAAATTTACAAATCAAATAATAGATTTCCACATCATACAGTATTCATATCTGAAATCAATCATAAAGTTCCTTATATGAACCCTCGAGGTCTAAAACATGCATTTGAAACGAGTCGGGACTAAACTGGGTACTCAGAAGTTTTTGCGAAATCTCAAATTTTTCCTAGGTGCAGTGATCACACACCCGTGTGGTCGAGCCATGTGGTTCACATGGCCAAAGGGACATGCCCGTGTCTCAAGCCGTGTAACCCTCTGACTTGGGTCACATGGCTAAGCCACACGCTCGTCTGCTAGGCTGTGTGTAAAAACCTAGGCATTCTGTTTTGAAATTTTAAAGATGCAGGGGAAACACGGCCAGGTCACATGCCCATGTGCTAGGCCGTGTATCATACACGGCTGAGACACACGCCCGTGTCTCTACCTGTATGGAGGAAAATAAGTTATTTTTTGAGCCATATTTCTCACCCCATTTTGTCATCCTCCTACACCAACATTTAACACATTTACAAGCTATTATAGGTCATTTATCCTAATTCAAAATCAAGCCCTATACATGATATAATACCTCATATAATCAAGTAAACACACTTACTTAAATTACCAAGTTCACATATATGTATATCTTATCAAATATGCTAACTTAATTAAATCATCAATATGCCAATATAATTTCTATCAATCAACCATTTCAAACACATACCAAATATATCCATCACAAATCATTCCAATGGCTAGTTAAAATTAAAGCATTTATATGTCGATATTGGCCAATTAACTTATAGATGTCATTATAACCATATTTGATTTACCATATATATACCGAAATGGGTTGATGGATAGTGTGAGTGATCTCTGCCAAGCTTCCAATCCAACGAGCCTCCAAATTACTCTAGAACAAGGGAAAATAAAATAGAGTAAGCATGAAATGCTTAGTAAGTTCGTATAACATGGTAATTAACTTACCATTCATTCATGTTCAAGATAAACATGCAAGACACATTCAACCAATTTGATCACAAGCCTTAGCACATATCTTTATCATCCTTGTTAATCATATATTTCATTCAAATATCAAGAAATATGTATGGGTTATTAGATTTCCATATAAATATGCTTTCCACATCATGTATTCATATAACATAACAAATCATGTCCATGTATTTCAAGTACATTTTCATAATAATGAATTTTGAGTTCAAGCTATTTCATGTCAAAACTTTGCCCATTATGTCAATCGAAATGTCGATGGTTACACGGGTAGTACGATCGAGGTGTACAAATCTATAATCATAGATGAACATATTCATCAAACAAATTCCATGTTCATATAGCATTATCTCGTATTTCCATATATCATGTATTACCATTTTCATGTATTTCAGGCAGATATGTTTAATAATTCATTTCGTGTTCATATTTTCTCATATCAGGATTTTGCCTGTTGAATCATTGACAACATCGATGGATACACAGGTAGTACACTCGAAGTAAAAAAAATCAAAAATCCATTAATTCATATTAGGGAGTGCTCATTAAAGCACATGATCGAGAAACCCTCTCTCGAGCCATATAACAAGAAACTTACAAAAAGCCATTAATTAGGAAGCTCACAAAGAGTCTATCAGGAAGCTTATTCTGGCTATATAATAGGAAGCTTATAAGAGCCATAATCAGGAAGTTCACAAAGAACTTTTAATCAGGAAGCTCACGAAAATCCTATCGGGAAGCTCACAAAGAGCCATGTAACGGGAGCTCCGGATAGCCATATATATTGGGAAGTTCAAGCGAGCCATAGTAAGACACTCACAAAGAGATGCATTTGTGTCTGCAACATATGCAGGATCACAACCGATCATATAACAGGACGCTCAGAAAGAGCTGCGTTTGTGTCCCCAATATATGCAGGATCACAACCGATCATATAACAGGACACTTAGAAAGAGCTGCGGTAGTCCGCAACACATGCAAGACCACTACCGATAAGGATGCTCGCAGGAACCATATAACGGCAAGCTCGAGAGGGCTTATAATAGGATGCTCGTAGGAGCTGTGGTGTGTCCGCAACATATGCAGGACTACAACCAATTTGAGAAATCCTGTATCCATCGAATTCCATTATTCAAACAGGATTTAATATTTATCGGGTTTTGTCAGATATGTAATCAATTTCTTGTATATGGAATTTATACAAATTACATACACAACATTCAATTCAACCATATAAATATACATAATTTAGTTACACGAACTTACCTTGACAAATGTTCGCGTACATAAAATCTACTAATCTGACATTTTCTTTTTTCCTCGTTCTAACTTCAAATTTGGTCTATCTGAATCTATATGAATGAATTTAACATTAATTCATGTTCATTTCAATTCAATTCACATCTTAGTTAAAATTACCATTTTGCCCCTAAACTTTTAATTAATGACGATTTCGTCCCTAGGCTCGAAAAATGAAATTCATGAACTTTAATCCTTATTCCAAGCCTAACCAAATTTTTCATATAATATTTAAAGCCTATGTATTTCACAAAATTCAAAAATTTTCCATGAATTTTACATCTTTATGATGTAGTCCCTAAATCATAATTTCATCAAAATTCCCTTTACAAAAGTTGTTTATCTATCAACAACCTTTCATTTTCTACCATAAAACTTCATAATTCATCTATTTTCATCCATGTCAAAACCCTAGTATCTTGATAAATTTGCAAATCAATCCCCAAGATAGCTAGATTAAGCTATTACGATTTCAGAAATATAAAAACCATTAAAACGGGAAAGAATACTTACCTAATAAAGTAAAATAAATTGGCTTGAGTTTAGATTTTCATGATTAGGGTTTCCATGCTTTTAATTTGGGAAAGATGATATAAATGATGATTTTTTTATTTTTTTATCTTTTATTATTTCACTTTCCAATTTCATCCTTTTCTTTATTTTATTTTCCATGGATGAATCATCATCCTTAACCACTAAGCATTTTTAATGGTCTATTTGCCATATAAGGACCTCAAATTTTGAATTCCATAGCTATTTAATCATTTTAGCTATTAGAACTCAACTTTTTCACTTTGTGCAATTTGGTTCTTTATCAAATTAAACATGAAATCGGTAAAATTTCTTTACAAATTTTTTATACGACATTACTATCATACTATAGACCATAAAACAATATAAAAATAATTTTTCTTCCAAAATCGAATTTATGGTCCCGAAACCACTGGTCTGATTTTACATAAAACAGGTTGTTACACCGTTCCTCCTTCTCCGCTTGTTCTTGTTGAATTGAGGCTTCTACGAGCACTTGAATGTTGCTACCAATGGTAGTTGAAGGACTCTTTTTGTAACAGCTCGATTTTGGGCCTAGTCAAAATAATGGTTTCGAGACCACGAATCCGGAGTCAAAGAAATTATTTGAAATTATTTTATGTGTTGTGGCATGATTATTCGAGTGCATGAAAATTTTGGTGGATTAATTTTAGCGATTTCATGCTTAATTGTGAAAAAGGATTAAATCGCATAAAGTGCAAAAGTCCTATTTTGATAGCTAAGGGTGTCAAATAGCTAGAGAACCAAAATTTGGGGTCTTTAAAGGGCAGGTAGACCCTTAAAATAGAGGTGGTCAGCCATAGGGAGAAAAAAGGGTGAGAAAGTCAAAGTTAGGTGGCCTAAATTGATTAAAATAAAACCTAAGAAAAAGGCTATCATCTTTTTTTTTGTTCCTTCTCCACCAATTTTCCCTCAAGAAAATGGCCATGGAAGCTTGAAAATTTTCATCAACTTAAAGCCTTTGCAAGTAAGTGATTTTGAGGGTTTTTTTAAATATTTTTGTACTTTTAAGATCCTTGTAGCATGAGCTTTCTAACAAGGGGACTATTTTGCAAAATGGTTGAAAGTCTAGGGTTTTGCCATGATAGTCGACATGTTTATTTCTAAAATTTTATGGAAGAATATGAGTTATGGTTGTGAAATAAACAACTTTTATGAAGTAGTTTTCATAGAAACCCTCACTAGGGACCATTTTGCATAAGTTGTGAAATAGATGTTACATGTGCATAATAATGAGAATAGTGGGATGTTTCTAGTATAAAAGGTATTCGACTAGGCTTTTTTAGTGAGAAAATAAGATAAAAATTGATTTTCGAACCTAGGGGTAAAATGGTCATTTTGTAAAAGTCTAAGGGCAAAATGATTAATTTGCCCAATCATGAATTTTCGAGTGTCTAGATTAATATGCTAATGAAATGAATGAATTTCTATCATTTTAGATCAAGAATTACAAAATCCGAGCCTAGACTGGGGAAAAGCAAAGCTAGCGGACTAAGTCGAGCTAGTCGCCTACATTTTGTATACCGAGGTAAGTTGCATGTAAATAATACAACTACATTGTTATTATATGTGTTTGAATTGATATAGTATAAATTGCTTGTTTTTGGAAATGATTATGTATGATGAATATTGAGATAGTAGAATCCTATTTGAACCTTAAGAAATAAATCGGATATTCATGCCATGACATTCGGGTTATCTATGTGCTAGTGTAAGACATGTCTGGGACATGCATCGGCCACATTATGAGAGCCAGTGTAAGACCATGTCTGGGACATGGCATCGGCATTGAGACGAGAGCTAGCGTAAGACATGTTTGGGACATGCATCGGCCTCGAGATGTAAACCAGTGTAAGACATGTCTGGGACATACATCAGCTACGAGATGTGTCAGTGTAAGACCATGTATGGGACATGGCATTGGCACGGATATGTGAGAGCTAGTGTAAGACCATGTCATGGGATATGGCGTCGGCCTCGATTTCGATAGTCTGTAAGACCATGTTTGGGACATGGCATCGACTTGATGGATGAGCTAGTGTAAGAGTATGACTGGGACATGGCATCCGCATTATACCCTATGTTTAAGGCTTAGTGAATATCCAGTAGCATTCCAAATGGTTCAACGATGAAAGTTATAGTTTAAGTTAAACGAGAAAAGTATAACTATGTTTTGAGTGGTACAGGTACCTATTTGAAATGTATGAGATGTGAGCTCAATATATGCTATATGAACTGTATTAGATAGTGATGAGTAAGTTGTGCTTATGTCTACTTTTGTATTATGAGCATGATGATGAATGGTAAAGTTGTTGCTATATTTATTTGCATGTAACTTACTAAGCTTTATGCTTACTCCCTCTCCTTTCCATTTTCTTATAGTGTTGCCTAATTAGCTCAAGGATCATCAGACATTGGAGGCATTGATCACACTATCAATCGAAGCACTTGGTATAGTTGGTTTTATTATTTTGAATATGGCATGTATAGGGCTTAGACTTTTGAGTTTTGTGTCAATGTTAATTTGGCCAATTGTGTTGGCTTGGGATGAATCCCTTAATTTTGTATAAAGCCTTGGATAATGGCTAATGTTCATTATTGATATATGCAAATGATGATATTTTCATGGATGAATAAATTGCATGAATGAGATAATGCCTTGTGTGGCTGATTAGACCTTGTATTGTTGTGTGGATTTGTCATGTTAGATGTTATATAGGTAGTGCAAGTAAGGGTGGCAAAAAGGCTTGGTAAATAGCCTTATTTTGTCCATACGGGTAGACACACGAGCGTGTGTCTAGGCCGTGTGTAACACACGGTCAGCCCGATGGGCGTGTTATCCGGCTGTGTGTCCCCTGCACGTTAAATTTATATGTCAATATGCATGGTAGCAAACACACGGGTAGAGGCACGGCTGTGTGTCTCAGCCGTGTGATGTGCCTTGGCCGTGTGACCCTTAGGGGGTTGTTGACGTCAAAAACAAAATGTCAAGGTTTTTGGGCATAGACTGAGACACGGGCGTGTCGAGGTTGCGTGAGGGACACGGGCCATGGATACATGCGTGTGTTAAGCCGTGTGAAAACCCCTATAAGTTAGAATTGAAAAATAAATCCACACAGGAAAAGGACACGGGTGTGTCCCTAGATGCATAGGCTATGTCGCCACACGGACCAATAGCACAACCATGTTCAAGTTCCACACGGGCGTGTGCCTTATTTCAAAAGTCATTTTCCTAATGTTGGTTAAAGGACCCGAGTTGGTCTCGAGTGGTTTCCAAAAGATGTTTTAGGCCTTGTAGGTCCATGATAAGAAGTTTTAGGCAAAGTTCAAAAAAGTTTTGATTTTTAATGGGCTTGTATGATCCGACTTGTACATTTGTATATGATTTGTGAATGGTAATGCCTCGTACCCGGTATCAGTGTCGAACTCGGGTTATGGGTGTTACACTTTTCCAATAGGGGAAATCGACAAGGGAATGGAAGGGAAAATAGAGAACAAATGAAGGTTTTGAAGAGAAAAAGTAAGAGAGAAGTGTGAAGAACGAAGGTGTTAGAGGTGTGTTCCAAATGAGCAACCAATAGGGTATTTATAGGTTGTATAGGCTGCTAAAAATAGCAAAAATCAGCACATGTGGAAATTTTGAAGCTTTCAAACTTGCTAAATTTAGCTAGAGTCAAATTTACAAAAGCTTGATAAGTGGAGGGGTTTAAATGCAATTTCAAGGAAACTTCAAGGGCTATTTTGCAAGCCAAATAATTAGCTAAACAAGCTGATTGGGTCAGCATGTAGGATGGTTTTGGGCAGCTTATTTCCTCGGTTAGATCAGTCTCTCGGTTTAGCACAATTGGGCCTCCTTTTAAAATTTAATTAATAATAATTATTTAACCCAAAATAAATTGGATTAAAATTAAAATTAATTATATTATGAATTAATATTCATAATTTGGACCATTTTAGGCTGAAAAATCGCTTCTTGCTTTTGCGCTTTCTAGTAGTGTCTGCCGAGCTAGTTTTCGCCCTATGTGCAAATCTATCAAAAATAAATCAAAATTTATTATAAAATTAATTAAAATTCAATATGTTAATAATTTAAGTACAATTTGATTATGTTTAATTATATTGCATGTTTCGACAAGAATTACACCAAAACTGCATGAATTTGAGTTAAAAAGGGCATGAAAAAGTATATATATTTTTGTGTTTCCAGTCCTACGGGGCGACACCTATATTTTTGTGTTTCCAGTCCTACGAGGCAACACCTTAAAAGTGGTCTATTGTGTAAGAGCATAGCTCAGCTATGGCAACCAATATAGTCCATCGGGACAGTGAAGAGAGGTAGTTCACTAGGACATTTAACACAAAGTAGTCCACTGGGACATTAAACACGAGTGGTCTGTCGAGATATTAAACATGGGGAAGTTCGCCAAGACGATAAACATGGCGAATATTGAGTAAGACCATAGCTTGACTATGGCAGCATATAGAGTCTGTCGGGACAATAAACACGGGAACATCCATCAGAACATTAATATAGGATTTCAGATGTAAGACTATTATTCAACTATGGCAACCAAAAAAGTCCACTTGGATGTTCACATGGGACCACGCTGAGCAAGTCCATAGCTTGATCATAGCATCAAGTATTGACTGCCAAAAAGGGATGAACTATAAGCTGACAAGATAAGATAATGGGGATTAAGGTATGACTCGTGCGGAAGAGAGTGTGAATGTGACAGCCCTAATTCGACCCTAGTCGGAATGTGGTTTCGGGACCACAAAACCGAGTCATAAAATTTAGTTAAAATTTTATTTGCATATCTTATATGTGTGATAGTACTTGTACAAAAATTTGATGTTTTAATTTTATATTAGGAATGTGAATTTTGCTTGAAAGGATCTAGTTGAAAGACTTGGAAAATTATGATAGGTAAATAAGTAAGGACCAAATAGTATTAAAGTGGGAAAGTGTTGTCCTTGCATGTCAAATTAGCCAAACTAAAGCATAGTGGCCGGCCATGCTATGGGTGGAAACATGTCTCCAACATGTTATGCTAGTGATGTATGTTAAGAAAAATAAAATAATGAGCATGGTGATTAAATAATGAAAGGAAGGGTGATGAAAAAAAAATAATATGGTCTCATCCATACCCCCTTGTTGCCGTGAATTGAAGAAAGAAAACAAAAAAAAAAGTGTTCATTCTTGAACATCCTTGGCCGAATAGAGGAAAGAAAGGAAGGGGAAAGCTTGAGAAAATCAGCTATGGTGATTTGCTAGACTAAGGTATGTTTGATGTTGTCCTTGAGATGCATGCATGTTTTAGTAATTGACTTGAGTTCTAAATAGCCCATGTTCAAAACTTGAATCTTGTTGATAACATGAGCAATCGGTCATGAGAAAGTGTTCAAGAAATGGTTGTTGTTCATGTTATTTGGATGAGAAATGGTGAGTTTTGTTGTTTCATGTTAAAGTTAGGTGAATGATGATAGAGGAGTGTTTGAACTATAAAAAGAATCGGCTACCTTGTTATGAGCTAGGGCCGAATGTGAGTTTGGTTGTGTTTGAATATTACATGCTTGGTAGAATGGTGGATGAAGGTGCCGAATGTATGTTGGATTGATAGAGTCTCCAAATTGATTTTATGTGTGTATGCATGACCGAATATACGTGGTCACATGAGTAAGGAAATGAGTTATTTGATATGTGGTAAAAGTTAAGTACTAAATCGAAGGTTGCTAAAATTGCCATTTCTTTAGCCGAATATGTGTTTGATAAATGAAGGAATTGTTGAAGAATATAGGTGAACTTGGTGAGAGTATTCGGCTTAGTGTATAAATGATATAAAGATTTTAGGAAATTGTTTTGGTTAGGTGTATGTATGATTAAGTATATTCGGCAATATACTTAAAGTGGGTACATGATATTACATTATAATTATTGAGCTTAAGTATATGGATATGTGTATATGTGGTCATATAATGACATTTTGGTTTGAAATTCAATGATATGTGATTGCCGAATGTGATAAATAAATTCATGTTATTGGGTTAAATATTGAATACTCTTATTTGTATTATTTAAGCTCAAGAACCTAAAGGAGAGGCGTCCAACAAGGGGAAATCGAAGGTCATCGAGTAGCCGACTCGGAATTATTTTACCCAACATAAAGTAAGTCATTAAGCATATAGTTGGTATTAATTCAAATGGTCATAACGTTTATGTAATGATGCTGAATAGAATGAATAAATATATATATATGCATGTACGTATGTGATGATGAAAGTGTTGAATGAAAAGAAAAGAGGTGAGATGTATTGAGTTGTTGATCTCAGCACTAAATGTGCGGGTATAAACATTTATGACCATGAGATTGGCGCTACGTGTGCGGGTTTAAATTGTGCAGCACTAAGTGTGCGAATTGACTATGTAGCACTAAGGTGCGAGTTTGACTATGTAGCACTAAGTGTGCGAGTTTGACTATGTAGCACTAAGTGTGCGAGTTGACTATGTAGCACTAAGTGTGCGAGTTTGATTATGCAGCACTAAGTGTGCGAGGTGATTATATAGCACTGAGTGTGCGGACTTAATATATATTCTTGAATCATTATGGACACTAAGTGTGCGACGCTATTGAGTCGATCACGGACAGCGGATCGGGTAAGTATCTTGAGCTCATGGCTAATAGGTGCTATGTCTATATTTGGAGTTGAGCTTGGTAAGTTTGAACCCATGTGACGAATATACTTGAAGTCACGTACATAAGATTTATCGTGGAATGGGTGAAAGGCCGTTTAGTTGTATGATTGTAACGAAAATAAAATGATTTATGAAAATGCCTCGAATATCCTATTGATGAGTATATGGAATGTGAATGCATGATTTGGTATGAGATTGAACCGATAGGTCGGAGGAACTATGGTATGGTTCGGTATGGATGGAGTAACTAGCCTCGTTCCATTTTGTTTCCTCTTGTGATAATGTTATTAATGGATGGTAGTGTATTGCTTATGACTTACTGAGTTATAAACTCACTCGGTGTTTCCTTGTCACCTATTCTAGGTTTCTTGGACTCGTCTCTTTTTGCGTGGTCGGGCCGTCATCGAAGTCATCACACCGGATAGCGAGTTTTGGTACTTTCTTCTTAGTTGGCTTAGGAGAACATTTCGGCATGTATAGGCTATTATGTTGTGTTTGAACTTTGGTATGTAATCTTTTAGCCATGCGAAAATGGCATAAATGTTCGGTTGGGTTTGGATTCATAACGTTAGGTCGCAAATCTTGATAATTCGACCTTTTTATGCCATACGTCATGGTTGATTATTTTGGTGTTAAAATTCATGATATGGCAATAGTGTAGTAGGGGGAAGTTTGACAATGATTAGCCTTTGGCATGGTTAGTCATGATCATAATTTGTGATATGCATGATGAATTATTAGTTAGATCAAGGAGTAAACACGAAGTGGGCATAGTTGCTTTCGTAACAGATGCTGGCAGCAGCAGTGATATGGGATTGAAAAATCACTAAAAATAGTAGGAGTGGAATTAATTGATGAATAAATTATGTAATCGAAGTTCGATGAGTCTATTTTCATATAGAAGTAACGAAAGGATCATATGGACAGTATGTTAAGAGATAATCAGGTTCTCGTGGGACAGGGCCAGAACGGTTTCTGGATTCCCTGCTCCGACTTTGGAAATTCATTATAAATTAACCAGAGATAATTAGGAGTCATACCATATATGTATAGATTCCTCTCTGAGTCTAGTTTCTATAGAAACAAACGGCATCAGTATGGAAGTTCTGTACAGGGAGATATCCAGGTCGTAATGCGCAAAGGTCAGTGTAGTCGACCCCAGTAACATGGGAGACTTTGACTAATAAACTGTACTAATTGGCCCAACAAAAATTCTAGAAAAAAATATGTAGATGGGAATATGAGTCTAGTTTCAGGGAAAATTCACGGAACTGGATTTTTAGTTCTAGAGCTCAAGATATGATTTTTAAAGAGACTAGTACGCAGATTGACAGCTTGTCTGGAAAAATTTTAATAAGTGGGTTGAAGTCTGTTAACACCTCGTGTTCGACTCCGGCGACGGCCTCGGGTTCGGGGTGTTACACTTGATTGGTATCAGAGCCATGGTTTAGTCGGTTCTAGGACTACCATAGCGCGTATGAGTCTAGCTATACATGCCTTAATGTTAATGTTTAAATGTGTGATGACTTCTGACGGTTAAAATGTTTTTGTTTTGATTAGTAAATGGACCCCGGTGTAGAAGGAACCTTAGCGGATGACGTTGAGAGCGTAGCGGCTGCTCCTGCACAAGGGACGCCGCCTGTTGAACCTCAGTCATCTGCGAATAATCAAGGTGAGGGGGCTAAACAAGCCTTCTTTACCATGATGAATGAATGGGTCACGCAGTATGCCCGAACCAATCCGGCTGTCCAACAATTCCCGAATTTGAATAATCCACCCCCGGAGCCAGTAATGCCATCAGTTACTGATCCTGTGAGGCTGAGTAAGCCACCTGTAGACTTGATTAGGAAGCGCGGGGCTGAGGAGTTCAGGGCCATAGTTACTGATGATGCTGAAAGGGCCGAGTTCTGGCTTGATAACACCATTCGGGTGTTTGATGAACTGTCATGCACACCCGATGAATGTCTAAAGTGTGCTATATCCTTGTTGCGGGACTCAGCCTACTATTGGTGGAGGACCCTGATTTCCATAGTCCCAAACGAACGAGTAACTTGGGACTTCTTTCAGACGGAATTTCGAAAGAAATATATTAGTCAACGGTTCATTGATCAAAAGTGTAAGGAATTCTTGGAACTCAAGCAAGGCCGTATGACAGTATCTGAATACGAACATGAATTCGTAAGACTCAGTAGGTATGCCCGGGAGTGTGTAGCTGATGAGGTTGCTATGTGCAAAAGATTCGAAGAAGGATTGAATGAGGATTTAAAGCTACTAATGGGTATTTTGGAAATAAAAGAATTCGTAACACTAGTCGAACGAGCCTGCAAGGCGGAAGAACTTGGAAAGGAGAAGAAGAAGGCTGAATTTGAAGCTAGAGACTACCGTAAAAGATCGACGGGTAAAGCCCCGTTCTCAGCAGTAAAGAATTTCAGGGAGGACACTAATAAGTCGAGGACGACTGCTGGACTTTCCATCAGAGCAAGACCATCGACGGACTCCCGAGCTACTTCGGTAGCTAGTGTGGGCAATAATCGTCTAGAGAAACCTGAATGTCCCCAATGTGGAAGACGACACATAGGTGAATGTTGGGGTAAGTCTATTAACAGGGCCTGTTACGGATGCGGTTCGAAGGACCACTTCATTAGAGATTGCACGGAGCTTGATGAGAAGAATAAGATTCAAGGTGCAAGACCTAGTGGAGTGACAACTAGAGGTAGACCACCGAGAATTTTAGGAGGTAGGGGTGGTAGTCAGAGAGGGGCCTCTGATACAGCTGTTCGAGCCGAGAACCGCACTCCTGCTAGAGCATATGCCATCCGCGCACGAGAGGAGGCATCCTCCCCTGACGTCATCACTGGTACCTTCACTCTCTTTGATACTAATGTGATTGCATTGATTGACCCTGGCTCTACTCATTCATATGTATGTGAAACCTTAGCATCCAGTAAGACTCTACCTGTTGAGTCTACTGAGTTCGTAATTCGGGTGTCAAATCCCTTGGGTCGTTACGTGCTTGTCGACAAAGTGTGTAAGAGATGTCCCCTAGTAATTCAAGGTTCTTGTTTTCCGACGGACTTGATGCTTTTGCCGTTTGATGAATTTGATGTTATTCTTGGTTTGGATTGGCTGACCGCGCATGATGCGGTTGTAAATTGCAAAAGCAAGACTATTGATTTGAGGTGCGCAAATAACGAGGTAATCCGAGTTGAGTCTACGGATTTGAAGGGGTTGCCAGCTGTAATATCAGCAATGTTGGCCCAGAAATATGTAAGAAAAGGGTGCGAAGCATACCTTGCGTATGTACTTGATGATAAAGAATTAGAAAAGAAACCCGAATCTGTGCGGGTGGTTTGTGAAAACCCGGATGTTTTTCCTGAAGAATTGCCGGGTTTGCCACCTGTTCAGGAGATAGAGTTTGGTATTGAGCTTGTACCTGGAACTGCGCCAATTTCGATAGCTCCGTATCGTATGGCACTAACCGAGTTAAAAGAGTTGAAAGCTCAGTTGCAAGAATTGACGGATAGAGGTTTCGCTTGACCAAGTTTCTCACCTTGGGGTGCACCAGTATTGTTTGTGAAAAAGAAGGACGGAACCATGAGGTTGTGCATTGACTATCGTCAACTGAATAAAGTGACGATAAAGAACAAATATCCGTTGCCGCGCATCGATGATTTGTTCGACCAACTGAAGGGAGCCACAGTGTTCTCGAAAATAGATTTGAGATCGGGCTATTATCAGTTACGAATTCGAGATTCGGACATACCCAAAACTGCCTTCAGAATGAGATATGGTCACTACGAATTCTTAGTGATGCCGTTTGGGCTCACTAATGCCCCTGCGGTATTTATGGATTTGATGAATCGGATCTTCAGACCATATTTGGATCGGTTCGTAGTTGTGTTCATTGATGACATCTTGGTCTATTCAAGAGATGAGACTGAACATACTGAACACCTGAGATTAATGTTGCAAATTTTGCGGGATAAGCAGTTATATGCTAAGTTTAGTAAGTGTGAGTTCTGGTTAAGAGAGGTTAGCTTCTTGGGTCATGTGGTATCCGCATCGGGTATTCGAGTTGACCCGAACAAAATCTCAGCCATACTTAACTGGAAACCTCCGAGAAATATTACTGAGGTTCGGAGCTTTTTGGGGCTCGCCGGTTATTACCGACGATTTGTCAAAGGTTTCTCGATGATAGCCACACCAATGACGAAGCTACTTCAAAAGGATGTTAAGTTCGAATGGACGGAGAAATGTCAGAAAAGTTTCGATCAACTGAAAACTTATTTGACTGAAGCTCCAATTTTAGTGCAACCTGAATCAGGCAAAGAGTTTGTCATTTATAGTGACGCATCCCTACTCGGGTTGGGTTGCGTATTGATGCAAGAAGGTCGAGTTGTGGCCTATGCGTCGAGACAATTGAAGCCACACGAGAGAAATTATCCGACCCATGATCTCGAACTAGCTGCCATCGTATTTGCTTTGAAAATATGGCGACATTATTTGTTTGGTGAGAAGTGCCATGTATTTTCGGATCACAAAAGTCTCAAATATTTGATGACTCAAAGAGACTTAAATCTGCGACAAAGACGTTGGCTTGAGTTGTTGAAAGATTACGAACTTGTCATTGATTACCACCCGGGAAAGGCTAATGTGGTTGCGGACGCCTTAAGCCGGAAATCGCTGTTTGCTTTACGAGCGATGAATGTGCACTTGTCTGTTCTACCCGACAATGTGTTAGTAGCTGAATTAAAAGCCAAACCATTGTTGATTCATCAAATTCGTGAAGCCCAGAAAGTTGATGATGAATTGGTTGCAAAACGGGCTGAGTGTGTTCTGAACAAGGAATCGGAGTTTCGAATGGATGATGATGATTGTTTGAGGTTTAGAAGTCGTTTGTGTGTTCCAAGGAATTCGGAACTTATTTCGATGATTTTGAATGAGGCTCATAGTGGCCGACTGTCTATCCATCCGGGTAGTACTAAAATGTACAACGATCTGAAACGTCAATTTTGGTGGCCGGGCATGAAACGAGACATTTCGGAATTTGTTTTAAGGTGTTTAATATGTCAACAAGTGAAAGCGAAACATCAAGTGCCTTCGGGATTACTTCAGCCAATCATGATACCTGAATGGAAATGGGATCGAGTCACGATGGATTTTGTATCTGGGTTACCATTGTCGACGAGTAAGAAAGATGCGATTTGGGTTGTTGTCGATAGACTGACTAAGTCGGCTCACTTTATCCCTGTATGTACGGATTTTTCATTGGATAAACTAGCCGAATTGTATGTTTCTCAGATTGTGAGATTACATGGAGTACCTATTTCTATCGTGTCGGATAGAGATCCGAGATTCACCTCGCGATTTTGGAAGAAATTCCAAGAAGCTTTGAGTACCAAGCTGCATTTTAGCACCGCTTTTCATCCCCAAACCGATGGTCAATCCGAGCGGATAATTCAGATACTCGAGGATATGCTGAGATGCTGCATCCTTGAGTTTAGTGGTTCATGGGAACGGTATGTACCTTTGATTGAATTCGCTTACAACAATAGTTTTCAATCAAGTATTAAGATGGCACCTTACGAGGCTTTGTACGGTCGTAAATGCCGTACACCATTGTTTTGGACCGAGCTCGGTGAAAGTAAAGTTTTCGGAGTTGATTTGATTAAAGATGCCGAACAGAAAGTAAAGGTAATCCGCGAAAGTCTGAAGGCAGCCACAGATCGTCAGAAATCGTATGCGGATCTGAAACGAAAGGACATTGAATATCAGGTTGGGGATAAAGTGTTCCTTAAAGTTTCGCCTTGGAAAAAGGTACTTAGGTTTGGCCGTAAGGGCAAGTTGAGCCCGAGATTCATTGGGCCGTACGAAATCTCCGAACGAGTGGGGCCAGTTGCGTATAGATTGATTTTGCCCCCTGAGCTTGAAAAGATTCACGATGTCTTTCATGTTTCGATGCTTCGACGCTATCGATCTGATCCATCGCATATAATTAGCCCATCAGAGGTTGAAATTCAAGCCGATATGAGTTATGAAGAAGAACCGATACGTATCCTAGCTCGTGAAGTGAAGGAGTTGCGAAACAAAAGGGTTCCGTTAGTGAAGGTGTTATGGCTCAAACATGGGATCGAGGAAGCTACTTGGGAAACTGAGAGCTCGATGAAAGAACGATAACCAAACCTATTTACCGGTAAGATTTTCGGGGACGAAAATTTCTTAAGTGGGGGAGAGTTGTGACAGCCCTAATTCGACCCTAGTCGGAATGTGGTTTCGGGACCACAAAACCGAGTCATAAAATTTAGTTAAAATTTTATTTGCATATCTTATATGTGTGATAGTACTTGTACAAAAATTTGATGTTTTAATTTTATATTAGGAATGTGAATTTTGCTTGAAAGGATCTAGTTGAAAGACTTGGAAAATTATGATAGGTAAATAAGTAAGGACCAAATAGTATTAAAGTGGGAAAGTGTTGTCCTTGCATGTCAAATTAGCCAAACTAAAGCATAGTGGCCGGCCATGCTATGGGTGGAAACATGTCTCCAACATGTTATGCTAGTGATGTATGTTAAGAAAAATAAAATAATGAGCATGGTGATTAAATAATGAAAGGAAGGGTGATGAAAAAAAATAATATGGTCTCATCCATACCCCCTTGTTGCCGTGAATTGAAGAAAGAAAACAAAAAAAAAGTGTTCATTCTTGAACATCCTTGGCCGAATAGAGGAAAGAAAGGAAGGGGAAAAGCTTGAGAAAATCGGCTATGGTGGTTTGCTAGACTAAGGTATGTTTGATGTTGTCCTTGAGATGCATGCATGTTTTAGTAATTGACTTGAGTTCTAAATAGCCCATGTTCAAATCTTGAATCTTGTTGATAACATGAGCAATCGGTCATGAGAAAGTGTTCAAGAAATGGTTGTTGTTCATGTTATTTGGATGAGAAATGGTGAGTTTTGTTGTTTCATGTTAAAGTTAGGTGAATGATGATAGAGGAGTGTTTGAACTATAAAAAGAATCGGCTACCTTGTTATGAGCTAGGGCCGAATGTGAGTTTGGTTGTGTTTGAATATTACATGCTTGGTAGAATGGTGGATGAAGGTGCCGAATGTATGTTGGATTGATAGAGTCTCCAAATTGATTTTATGTGTGTATGCATGACCGAATATACGTGGTCACATGAGTAAGGAAATGAGTTATTTGATATGTGGTAAAAGTTAAGTACTAAATCGAAGGTTGCTAAAATTGCCATTTCTTTAGCCGAATATGTGTTTGATCAATGAAGGAATTGTTGAAGAATATAGGTGAACTTGGTGAGAGTATTCGGCTTAGTGTATAAATGATATAAAGATTTTAGGAAATTGTTTTGGTTAGGTGTATGTATGATTAAGTATATTCGGCAATATACTTAAAGTGGGTACATGATATTACATTATAATTATTGAGCTTAAGTATATGGATATGTGTATATGTGGTCATATAATGACATTTTGGTTTGAAAATTCAATGATATGTGATTGCCGAATGTGATAAATAAATTCATGTTATTGGGTTAAATATTGAATACTCTTATTTGTATTATTTAAGCTCAAGAACCTAAAGGAGAGGCATCCAACAAGGGGAAATCGAAGGTCATCGAGTAGCCGACTCGGAATTATTTTACCCAACATAAAGTAAGTCATTAAGCATATAGTTGGTATTAATTCAAATGGTCATAACGTTTATGTAATGATGCTGAATGGAATGAATAAATATATATATGCATGTACGTATGTGATGATGAAAGTGTTGAATGAAAAGAAAAGAGGTGAGATGTATTGAGTTGCTGATCTCAGCACTAAATGTGCGGGTATAAACATTTATGACCATGAGATTGGCACTACGTGTGCGGGTTTAAATTGTGCAGCACTAAGTGTGCGAATTGACTATGTAGCACTAAGTGTGCGAGTTGACTATGTAGCACTAAGTGTGCGAGTTTGATTATGTAGCACTAAGTGTGCGAGTTGATTATATAGCACTGAGTGTGCGGACTTAATATATATTCTTGAATCATTATGGACACTAAGTGTGCGACGCTATTGAGTCGATCACGGACAGCGGATCGGGTAAGTATCTTGAGCTCATGGCTAATAGGTGCTATGTCTATATTTGGAGTTGAGCTTGGTAAGTTTGAACCCATGTGACGAATATACTTGAAGTCACGTACATAAGATTTATCGTGGAATGGGTGAAAGGCCGTTTAGTTGTATGATTGTAACGAAAATAAAATGATTTATGAAAATGCCTCGAATATCCTATTGATGAGTATATGGAATGTGAATGCATGATTTGGTATGAGATTGAACCGATAGGTCGGAGGAACTATGGTATGGTTCGGTATGGATGGAGTAACTAGCCTCGTTCCATTTTGTTTCCTCTTGTGATAATGTTATTAATGGATGGTAGTGTATTGCTTATGACTTACTGAGTTATAAACTCACTCGGTGTTTCCTTGTCACCTATTCTAGGTTTCTTGGACTCGTCTCTTTTTGCGTGGTCGGGCCGTCATCGAAGTCATCACACCGGATAGCGAGTTTTGGTACTTTCTTCTTAGTTGGCTTAGGAGAACATTTCGGCATGTATAGGCTATTATGTTGTGTTTGAACTTTGGTATGTAATCTTTTAGCCATGCGAAAATGGCATAAATGTTCGGTTGGGTTTGGATTCATAACGTTAGGTCGCAAATCTTGATAATTCGACCTTTTTATGCCATACGTCATGGTTGATTATTTTGGTGTTAAAATTCATGATATGGCAATAGTGTAGTAGGGGGAAGTTTGACAATGATTAGCCTTTGGCATGGTTAGTCATGATCATAATTTGTGATATGCATGATGAATTATTAGTTAGATCAAGGAGTAAACACGAAGTGGGCATAGTTGCTTTCGTAACAGATGCTGGCAGCAGCAGTGACATGAGATTGAAAAATCACTAAAATAGTAGGAGTGGAATTAATTGATGAATAAATTATGTAATCGAAGTTCAATGAGTCTATTTTCATATAGAAGTAACGAAAGGATCATATGGACAGTATGTTAAGAGATAATGAGGTTCTCGTGGGACAGGGCCAGAACGGTTTCTGGATTCCCTGCTCCGACTTTGGAAATTCATTATAAATTAACCAGAGATAATTAGGAGTCATACCATATATGTATAGATTCCTCTCTGAGTCTAGTTTCTATAGAAACAAACGCCATCAGTATGGAAGTTCTGTACAGTTAGATATCCAGGTCGTAATGCGTAAAGGTCAGTGTAGTCGACCCCAGTAACATGGGAGACTTTGACTAATAAACTGTACTAATTGGCCCAACAAAAAATTCTAGAAAAAAATATGTAGATGGGAATATGAGTCTAGTTTCAGGGAAAATTCACGGAACTGGATTTTTAGTTCCAGAGCTCAAGATATGATTTTTAAAGAGACTAGTACGCAGATTGACAGCTTGTCTGGAAAAATTTTAATAAGTGGGTTGAAGTCTGTTAACACCTCGTGTTCGACTCCGGCGACGGCCTCGGGTTCGGGGTGTTACAGTGAATGTAGCAGAACAATCTCCAACATGAAAGAATAAGGAAAAATAGGTAAAACAGTCTGATATGGTAGGTATACCTCTTAAAGGGGATTTACTATGTTAAGGTGTAGAGAATTTGCAGGTACAAGGTTGTAGCTCTTTGGCGAATGATCCTAAAACGAAGGATATAATAGATGATTGAGCAGAACCTAAACGTCCGTTGGTAAATGTCAGCCAAAGGTGGTTAGGTCCACCAAGGCCCACACAGAGGTTAAGTCACTTAGGCTAATAGAAGAAGGGGGTCTCCAAGGAAAAACCCAGGGCGGATAGTCCGTCAAGAGTAGTAGAGGTTAAGTATCCAGAACTCAAAGAAGTAAATGGAAGACAACCAATGACAAACATTGGAATTTGCAACCAAGGTTGAAAGGAAAAAAGGAAGTTGGGTTTAGACGGAATCAGACATGTACCGCTAGAGGACCGTTATCTTAAAGGAATATGCGTATGTCTCAGATAGAGATTAAGACTATAACAGAAAAATGGGAGACATTGGTTTCATAGGTGAAATCTACAGAAAACTAAGTGTATACAAGGAGTTTAAATTTTTTGCTTTAAAAATTTTTCCCTTAGAAATTTAGAAATGTGATTGTTACCCTGTTTCATCAAATCTTACTAAGTTTATCAAAGCTTACGATTGTACTGCCTTAGCTGTAGGGTTGAAGATTACTGTAGAGGTTATGAGAGAGAACCGAGCCAAACTCTGCCAAATTGAGAAAATACATAGCAGTAATCATAACTTGCGTATCGAGGGGTACTCCTAGAGGCTACGCCTCAGGAGTTTAGCCGTGGTCAGGAAATTTTAAAGATTTAAATTGAAAATTTAAATGATGTTGTAAGGCAGTACCTTTTAAAAGATGTATGTGATAGTATAGTTGAATGTGTATGATAACAATTGAAAATAAAATAAGATTTGATTCAGATACGTTAGCCAGTTATTCAGGCCTTTGTAACATCTAGTACCCAGACCTAGTGATATGGTCAAGCCTAGGGTGTTACACGGGTTCAGGGTTCGAGTTTGAGGTTCAAGGTCAAGGTTTAGGGTTTAGGGTTTTAAGATTTGGGTTCAAGGTTTGGGGTAAAAAATTACCAAAATTATGTGTCAACGACATGGAAAAATTGTTGGAATGTCATTAAATAACTGAAAATGGGCCATGGATGATTTGGGGAAATTATTTTATTAACCCTTCCCACCATTTCATTCGTGGTCTATTTCCAATTATTTAATGACATTTCAACAATTTTTTCAATATCATTGACACATAGTTTTGGTAATTTTTTACCCTAAACCTTGAACCCTAAATCCTAAATCCTAAACCCTAAACCTTAAACACTAAAACATGAACCTCAACTCAAACTCGAACCTTGAACAATAAACCCCAAACCATAAACCCATACCTTAAACCCTAAACTTGAGGTTTGAGTTTGAAGTTTAGGGTTCAAGTTTTAGGGTTCGAGGTTCGAGTTTGAAGTTTAAGGTCATGGTACAAGGTTTTAGAGTTCAGGATTCAAAGTTATGGGATCGAGGTTCAAGGTAAAAACCAAAATTATGTGTTAATGACATGAAAAAAGTTGTTGAAATGTCATTAAATAATTGGAAATGGACCATGGATAATGTGGTGGGAAGAGTCCATAAAATAATTTCTCTAAATCTTAATATTTTTTATTATTTTTTATTATATATATTTGAATTGTTTATATGTTTGTAATTTTTATTTTTATATAAATTTGAATTATTTATAAAATTATACTATTATATAATATATTACTTATATAAAATTTAAAAAAGTATTAAAAGATTAATATATATAAATTTTAAAATAAAAATATTCAAAATTCAAATTCCATTTGGCGATGATATGTCAACATCAATCAAATATTAATTTTTATATTATATATATGACCATTTTACCAATAAAAGCCCATTTCCTAGTTTATTTACGGAAATGGAGCACTTTATTTATTATTTACTGGAATGGGTCGAAAACAGTAGAACACTTCTACGTAGGAGCATTTTAAAGGGAAATTCCAGCAAAACGCATCCCTAAGGGAGCGCTTTTGCCATGTCAGTAAAAAAACGCGCTGACGTGGATGCATTTTGCTAACATGGCAAAGGCGCTCACTCAAGGACACGTTTTAGCCTGTGTTTTTGACCCCAACGGTCAGCCCAATGATCATTTAAAATTTTGACCGTTGGGGGGTCCAACGGTAAAAAAAATAGAACTATAAACCCCCCTATTTTTTTCACACAAACATTTCTTCCAAAATTCTCAAAAAAGCTCTCAAATTTCTCCCAAAATTTCTCAAAGCTCTCTTCAATTAACTATTTTCTTTAATTTTTTTCTAAATTAGTATTATTATTTTTTATAATTTCTAAGATATTCGATCATGTTAGCAATGGCCGGGGAATTAATTTGTCTCGATCATAAAAATATCTTCGTCGAACAAATGAAAATGGTAAGGATTAATTTCAAATTTTGAATATTATTTAATATTTTTTTCATTTATGTAATTTTAATTAATTTTTATTTTATATTTTTTTATAACAGGCTGTATATCGGGTGTTACAATGTTATATTCATAATATGTCTGGTCCTCCATCACCGTTGATAGAAAATTACTTGAGGGAAACGGGTTTTTGACATGTGGCCAATATAGGCCAAGAGTGCAAGTTGGCCTCGAAACTCATCAACTTGTTCATAGAGAGGTGGAGACCCGAGACGCACACATTTCATCTTCCATGCAGGAAGTGTACCATCACTTTAGAGGACGTGAAGTTACAACTGGATTGCCGGTGGATGGGTTCATACTCACCGGGTCCGCTTAATCTGTTGATTGGGGAGTCATATGCTACGATCTTTTGGGTGCGAGTTTGGATAATATTTACGAAGGTCAGATCAAGATGAGATGGTTTCGAGACACATTCCTAGAGCCGAGGAATGATTTGACTAAAGTAGAATGTAACATCCCTTACCCGTGTCCAAGGCTGGGACAAGATATGAGGCATTATCGGACTTAAACATACACAATCACATAAAATCGGGCCATAAAATTTCATTCAAATAAAAAATATTGATACATATGTATAACGTCCCTTAAACGAGCTTACGAGGCCCTAAACATGCATAGGAGATGATTTGAGACTAAATCGAAAACTTTGAAAACTTTTGGGAAAACGTAGAGAATTTCATCATGAAACAGGGTCACACGCCCGTGTGGTAGGCCGTGTGGTCACACACGCCCATGTGGCTTGGGACACGCCTGTGTCCTCAGTCCGTGTAACTCTTTGTTTATGACATCAGAAACAAAATAGATTCACATGGCCAAGTCACACGCCCAGGTGCTAGGCCGTGCCCTCCACACGGCTGAGACACACGGCCGTGACTTTGCCCGTGTGGCCAAGAAAGTGGCTATTTACCAAGCCATTTGGCACCCTCATTTGTACATACTTAAACATAACTTTAATGGCACTTTTTATGGCATAATTTAGTATTTAAACATCATCAAACAAGTCATGATCATGGCAATATCATATCAATTTATTCATGCATAAGGTACCACACTTTGCCTAGTTTAAACTTATCAAACTTTCATGCCATGACTATCATTAAACCATTCTCTTATTTCATACTTATGCCAATCATGTCATCAATCAATTATCAAGCACATAAACCATAACCACACACCCATCCATATTAAACAACATTATCACACCACATGACCTTTGGCACATGCAAGTACATATAATTAGGCATTACAACCCAAATAGTCAATATAAGCCACATCTCATGGCTATATATACAAAATGAATCAATATATCATCATAAGCCAATACATTTGGCCAAATCAAATGACACATACAGAATTGACTAAGCCCCTATACATGCCATAAACTCAAGTGCTTGAATATTTATACCCTAAATGGTAGCTTGATAGTGTGATTGAATCTCCGGTGATCTCCAACCCGAGTTAGCTAAATAAACCTATAAGAGATGGGAGAGGAAGGAGAGTAAGCTATATAGCTTATTAAGTCCGTATGAAAATAATAAGTAACTTATTAACATGCTTTTGCCAAATTCTAACAACATGTTTTCAAGGTAGCACAATCATAATTGCACATAATTCAGTCAAGCTGTCTACTCGAGTAATAGTCACTAAATTATTTATAACTTGAGTTAAAGATTTCTAAATTAATATATGTTAATTTTCCTTGAAACTAGACTCATATATATTTCTACCATAAAATTTTTAGAATTTATGGATTAGCCAATAAATACAGTTTATTCTTCAAAGTTACCCCTATTCTGCTGTTTGACAACTTTGACCTTTCTTTACTAAAATTTAATTATCTCCTCATACGAGATTCAGATGATGTTTCCATTTGTTTCTTTTGAAAATAGACTCATTAAGGATTTTAATAATATAAATTATAACCCATAATTATTTTTTAAAAATTTTTAATGATTTTCCAAAGTCAGAATAGGGGATTTTAAAATCATTCTGGCTCTGTCTCACAAAAATTCAAATATCTCATAATATAAAATTCTTTTGCTTACATCGTTTCCTTTATATGAAAATAAAATCAATAAGATTTATTTTTATATCTTATTCAACCACTAATTCGATTTCCACCATTTTTGGTGAATTTTCAAAGAAAGACTGCTGCAACTGTCTAAAACTGTTTTAGTGTAAAATAATGATAACAAAGTTAATAACACCTTTTCAAGTCATTTCAACCATCGTGGTATAAATACATATTTATACAACATAAGCATGGACCCAAAATCACAAGGTCATCACAAAATCATTCTCATTGGCATGACTTACTTATTTACTTCGTTACAAAGATGCATCATAAACTGATATCATTTCTCATGAGTTTTGCATACATATCTGTACCGATCCTTACCATTTCATACATACACGTAATGTCGTTGCATCTTCGCTGTCTCACACACTAAGTGCCTTAATTAATATCTCGCACAGCAAGTGTCATTCTCAATATTTCGCACACTAAGTGCCACATATATGTATATAGCCCAAGCTATCACAAATCGCACACCAAGTGCCACATTTAGCCGAAGCTATTTCAAACCGCACACTAAGTGCCATTCTTAGCCGATATGTCATTAAACATAACAAGAATCATATATATACAATTTATACAATATCAAAGCAGTAAAACCATAAATTTAACAATGCTTATTACATATGAACTTACCTCGATCATTAAAACAACAGAACGGATCGATTAGTCCGATACTTTGTTTTCCCCCATTCTAGATCCAATTCTCGATTATATCAATCTAAATAATATCAAAATTTACTTATTTAAACAACATTTCATTCAATTTAACACAATTTACACATTTTGGAAAAATTACATTTTTACCCCTATTATTTCACATTTTTGCAATTTAGTCTCTAGACTCGTAAAATAAAATTCATTCAAATTTATCACAACCCAAGCCTAGCCGAATATTATCATGCTTATAGTAGCCCTCAATTTTCATTTATTCGTACTTTTAACCATAAAATTTCATAATTTCACAAATTAGCCATAATTTGCATTTTTACTCAAAATCACTTTGTAAAATTTGTAAAACTATCTTCTAACTTCCATGTTTCATCATCAATCATCAAAAAGCATGAATACTCATCAATGAAATCTCACAAAATCATGAAAAATTTTGAAATTAAAGGTACGGGCTAGCTAGTACTCAAAGTAACGATCACAAAAACATAAAAATCATCAAAAACTGAGTCAAAACACTTACCAACTTAATCATGCAAGTGCCGCACCCCTAAGCACCAAAAATGGCTTTCTTCTTTCTCAATATTCAGCCAAATGCAAATAAAATGGACAAAATCCCTTTTTGTTTTTATTTAGTACATCATTTATTAACCATTTACCAAATACCATATTTAACCTTAATATTAAAACATTAAAACACATAATGGTTGTCCACCATTGTCCACTCATGTTACTAATGGACTATTTACCATTCAAGGCCACTATATTATAAAGCCAAGGCTATATAACCCCTTTAACTAATAGAATGCAACTTTTTCATTTTATGCGATTTAGTCCTTTTTGTCAAATTAAGCATTTAAACAGTAAAATTTCTTTACGAAACTTTCACGTAATTAATCTATCATGCTGTAGACCTTCTTAAAATAATAAAATAAATATTTTGACTTCAGATTGTGGTCCCAAAACCACTGTTCTGATTAACCTCAAAAACGGGCTGTTATATAGAAAGAATACAATATGCTCGAGCATACATTCTTGAGATCATTGGAGGTTATCTGATGCTGGACTTATCTCGAAACCTCGTACATCTGAGGTGGCTATTGAAACTTGTTGATTTTAGAGCAGCTGGCGAACTTAGTTGGGGGTCTGCCATGTTGGCAACATTGTATTTGGAGATGTGTGGAACGACAAAAAAATGTGCAAGTGTACACAATCGCAACAAGTAATAAAGTAACAAGTAAATGTCGAGTTATCGTACCCACAAGGACTGTAAAAATAATTATTTATGAAAGTATTTGTAAAACACTTTGGCGAGGTAAAAATAATTTGATTTTAAAAGATGGTCAAAAACTACTTAAAAACTAAGTAAATAATTAAAATAAAACAAAAGAGTTCTGGTGCACGATTTCAAATAAGATTTAATCAATGTAACATACTTGTGTTGGATTAATTATATTTCTTTAACTTAGAATTATTAAACTCATGTTTACATTGTTACGAATAAATTCACAGCAACCCGGTAATTTGCTAACTTATGAACAAATTTACAAACAAAAATCCATCCATCTCTTGACATATCCCTATGTCAATTCACCGACTAAACAGATTCTAGTAAGCAAACATGTTATTGCACATACATACTCATTAAATTGAACCAATCTCTTGCATATCCCTATGTCAATTCAAACGATTAATAAAATCTAATAAGCATATAAAAGACTATGTGAAGTAACAAGGCATCCCTACCTTGAAACAATTTAATCACAATAATCTTGCAAGTTATGCAAGGCAATAATATCGCCAGATACATTGCTAATCTAACCTTCAGCTTCCTTAGAAGAATAAACATGCACTGGTTAAGTA